>NC_092398.1:9207224-9307224 GCF_030028105.1 Mobula birostris
GGAAAGACAAAGCAGAGTCGGTGGATGTTGTTTATTTGGATTTTCACAAGGCCTTTGACAAGGTTCTCCACATGAGACTGCTTAACAAGTGCCCATGGGATTATGGGAAAGGTAATTGAATGGATAGAAGATTGGCTGACTGGCAGGAGACACAGAATGGAAATAAAGGGGGCCTTTTCTGATTGGCTGGCGGTGACTAGGCCTGTTCCACAAGGGTCGGTATTGGATCCTCTTCTTTTTACATTACATGTCACTGACTTGGATGGAGGAATTGATGGCTTTATGGCCAAGTTTGTGAACGATATGAAGATAAATGGAGTGGTAGGTAGTTTTGAAGAACTCGGGTGTCTGCAGAAGTACTTAGGTGGGATATAGTGTAGGGAAGTGTATGGTCATGCACTTTGGCAGAAGGAATAAAGGCATGGACTATTTTGTATGTAGTCCCCCCCCCCCGGCCACCCTCAGGGTTGCTCAGCTCGCTGTCGTCTAGGGAAACAGCCTCGGCCCTGCCAAACTGGGTAATTAGTTTGTGTGGGTGCTGTGTGATGTACCCCACCCCGTCCAAATAACAGACAATACACCAGATACGATTAAATGATTTACAGTTTATAGATATTACTGGAATTATATAATTAATAGAGTATAAAATATAAAAGGAAAATAAAAGGCGCCAAACTTATCAAAGTTCAATCTCTTCGTGCACAAAACCGTTGGAGCTCAAGGACCTTCTTCTTCACCCTGCGACCCCCTCGGATCACCTCGACCGGCTGCCTGGGATCAACAACGGTGGTCGACCAGACACTCCACACGAGTCCGTCTCCGTCTCCTCGCCGAACGCCCTCCTCGGGGTTCGACCCCGTTAGCGGACATCACAGCACCTCGTCCACCCTCTGTCTCATTCTCCCGCCTTTTGCCCCAAAACCCCGCGCATACAGTATCTTCAAATACACCAAAACCATAACAACTATCCCAATTGGTTAATAGCATCCTCTTATCACACTCTAAACCAAAACAAGCTGCTAGCGCAAACTTTCTCAACGTTTAACACAACAAAGCTGCATTCCCCAGATTAACATAATAAAGACGCCATTTTAATTAGCCTCCACAGTAATATAAAAGTCGAAAACCCCTTACATGTGAATGGGGAGAAAATTCAAAATTCAGTGGTGCAGAGGGTCTTGGGAGTCCTCGTGCAGGAGTCCCTAAGGATTAAGTTCAAAGTTCAAAGTTCAAGGTAAACTTTATCATCAGAGTCCATACATATCATCAGATACAACCCTGCGATTCTTTTTCCCGCGGGCACATTCAACAAATTTATAGAATAGTAACTGCAAAGAGGATCAATGAAGGAACAAGTAGAGCACAGGAGACAACAAACTGTGCAAATAAACAAGCAAAAAATAATGAGAAATGAGATAAAGAGTCCTTAAAGTGAGATCACTGGCTGTGAGAACATCTCAGTGGGTGAGTGTAGTTATCCCCTTTTGTTCAAGAACCTAATGGTTGTGGGGTAGTAACTGTTCTTAAACCTGGTGGTGCAGGTCCTCAGGCTCTTGTACCTTCTACCTGATGGCAGGCAGAGAGAAAAGAGCATGATCTAGGTGGTGAGGATCTTTGACAATGCAAGCTGCTTTCCTATGACAGCGTTTCATGGAGATGTAATCAATGGCTGGGTGAGTTTTACCCATGATATACTGGGCCGTATCCACTACCTTTTGTAGGATTTCCACTCAAAGGTATTAGTGTTCCTCTACCGGGCTGTAATGCAGCCAGCCAATATACTGTCCACTACACATCTATAGAAGTTTGTGAAAGCTTTTGATGTGATGCTAAATCTTCACAGACTCCTGAGGAAGCAGAGTCGTTGCCAAGCTTTCTTTCCAGGACAGGTCCTCTGAGATAGTGACACCTCGGAACTTAAAGTTACTGACCCTCTCCACCTCTGATCCTTCAATGAGGACTGGCTCATGGACCTCTGCTTTCCCTCTCCTGAAGTCTACTATCAGTTCCTTGGTCTTGCTGACATTGAGTGAGAAGTTGCTGTTATGACACCACTCAGCCAAATTTTCAATCTCCCTCCTGCATGCTGGTTCATCGTCATCTTTGACACGGCCCACAACAGCGGTGTCATCAGCAAACTTGTATACGGTGTTGGAGCTGTGCTTAGCCACACAGTCATAGGTGTAAAGCGAGTAGAGCCGGGGGCTAAGCACATAGCCTTGTGGTACACATGTGCTGATGGAGATTGTGGAGGAGATGTTGTTGCCAATCTGAACTGACGGGGGTCTGCAAGTGAGGAAATCCAGGATCCAATTGCACAAGGGGGCACTGAGGCACAGGCCCAGGTCTTGGAGTTTACTGATTAGTTTTGAAGGGATGATGGTATTAAATGCTGAGCTGTAGTTGATAAAGATTAGATTAGATTAGATTATGAGGACACACAGTCCTCTTTTATTGTCATTTAGTAAGCATGCATTAAGAAATGATACAATATTCCTCTGGTGTGATATCACAGAAACACAGGACAGACCAAGACTGAAAAAATGACAAAAACCACATAATTATAACATATAGTTACAAGAGTGCAAGCAATACCATAACTTGATGAAGAACAGGCACAGTAAAAAAAGTTCAAAGTCTCTCAGAAGTCCCACACCTCATGCAGGTGGAAGAAGGAAGAAAACTCTCCCTGCCATACCCGACCACAGTCCGACTCTGAGTCATCCGAAAACTTCGAGCCTCCGACACCAAGCACCGAGCACCATCTCTGCCGAACGCTTCGACCCCAGCCTCAGTCGCCAGCAGCAGGCAAAGCTGAGGATTTTGGGGCCTTCCCTCCAGAGATTCTGGATCGCACAGTAGCAGCGGCAGCGAAGCGGGCATTTCAGAAGTTACTCCAGATGTTCCTCCGTGCTCTCATGGCTGTCTCCATCAAATCAGAATTGTGCACAGCCCCTATTTAACAATACGATATCATTTCACCGGAGGGGCTACACGCGCTGCGTCACGTCGCCATCTTCTCCTCCTGCCTTCTCCTGATGTATGCATCTTTTCTGTCTAGATGTTCCAGGGCTGTGTGAAGAGCCATTGAGCTGGAATTTGTTGTGGACCTGTTGCTTCAGTGGCAAATTGGAGTGGAACCAAACTGCCACTCAGACAGGAGCTGATATGTTTCAATGCCTCTCAAGACACTTCATCGCTGGGATGTAAATGCCACTGGCTGATGCTCATTGACACAGGTTACCAAGCTTGCAGGTCGAATCGGTGATAAGGAACGGAAATACAATGCTAGCATTCACTTCGAGCAGGAAAGCGCCAGAGATCTGTCCAGCTCGGTTTTAGCCATTGTGATAATAGTCCAAGACGTGTCTGGAGGAACTGCATGAACGAAACCCGAAGTACCTTTCCAGGGGACCAGAACATAAAAGCAAGAATGTAATGTTGAGACTTTATAAGGCATTGGTTGGACTGCACTTGGAGTATCGTGAGCAGTTTTGGGTCTCCTAGGATGTGCAGGCTTTGGTGAGAGCCCAGAGGAGGTTCACAAGAATCATGCCAGGAATGAAAGGGTTAACATATGAGGAGCATTTGATGCCTCTGGGCCTGTACCTGCTGTAGGTTGGAAGAATATTGAGAGGCCTGGCACAAGTGGGTGTGAAGAAGATGTTTCCTGTAGTGGTGGAGTCTGTGACCAGAAGCCTCAAAGTTGAGAGATGTCCGTTCTGAACAGAGATGAGGGAACATTTCTTTAGCCAGAGTGTTGTGAATCTGTGGAATTCAATCCCACCAACAGCTAGGCAGGCCAAATCACTGGGTATATTTATGATGGAGGTTGATAGGTTCTTGATTAATCAGGCTGTCAAAGGTTACGGGGAGATTGGGGCTGAGAGGGAGCAGACCTAATGTGCCAAATGGTGCTCCTAGGTCTTATGGTCTCAAAAGCATTCGTGTTGATGTTCTGAGGTTGTGACACTGACACTGAAGTTTAGGGAACAGTTTAGGAATCACAGTAGTCGATGGTCCCTCTCATTTTTTTTTTACAGCTGCGCGGACTAGCCATTGCTCCAAGCAGGAATTTTTACAACAGCCAGAAAATGCGTAGCACTTTAATTTTTTTTTGTAATATGCACGCTATCAATATTTAGGAGGAAATTGAAAAATCACATACTTTTGATTTTATTTATTAATTTAACGGTGTAAAGAAATACAGTGCAACAAAGGAAATCTTTCACGTTTCATAAATTTTTTTCTCTTTTGCCTTTATTACAAATCCATTGTCTATAAACAGTGAACAGACTAATTTCGCATCCAGATGAAGGATATGTCTTATTCCTCATTAGTTCACCCAAGTGTTCGTCTTCTACTCCATTTCCGGATTTGCATTTCATTGAATTCATGAGACTGAATCCATGTTCGCAGTCAGCACTAGAAGCTTGAATTATCCCAACAATGTCAAGAAGAACTGATGGTTCTTCAAACCCTTCGCTTCTAAGCACGTAGTTTAACATTTCAGTGGACATCTTAATTGAAACGACAGATTTGAAATCAGATTTGTTGTGATATTTTTAGGCCACGCCTTCTCGTAGTTCGTAATAGTAGCTGAGTATTTCTTTTGTCAGTCATATTTTTTCTTTTTCAAATTCAAAGTCAGTTGAGTTTGCAATAGCAACAGGGTCAAAAGCATGCCATTCTCTGAACTCACCATTGGAAATCTATTCTCCAAGTGATCGCACACACGTTGAACCAGTCGAAAAATTGACACAGTGTCAACATCAGAACTTACAGATGCAAGCAGATCTTTCACTTTGTCACTCCAATAAGTGGTATCGCCACGATACTGTGACCATAATTTGTTAATTTTTGCTTCTCATACTACAGAGCTTCAATTGTATTCCATCAGCTTTTCGGAAGGATCCTCTAAAACATCATTCAGGACAGTTAATTCTACTCAGTATTGTGGATAGGTCAAAACCTTCAGGTGGTGTTTGCTGATTGGATCATTATATTCATTAACTTGCACTGTGCAATACTGGATCAAAACTTCATAATTCTTCTTTAAAGCAGTCACGGGAGAATGCCTTGACAGCCATCTTACTTTGTTTAGTGGTCTAACTGACACAACATCACATTATAGAAAAGAAAATTCCAGCTGCGTGGCAAAAAAGTCTATGTGGGCAGGAGCATTTCGGTTGCTGCGTGGCCGCATATCCGCACAGCTTAGAGGGGACAGTGGCAGTAGTGTAGCAGTCAGCATGACATTATTACATTGCCAGTAACCCTGGTTCAATTCCTGCCACTGTAAGGAGTTTGTTCGTTCTCCCCATGACCGGGTGGATTTCCTCTGGGTGCTTTGGTTTCCTCCCACATTCCAAAAATGTACAAGTTAGTAGGTTAATTGGTCACATGTCTGTAATTGAGCAAGTTCATTGGATGGGAAGGGTGATGTAACTCCAAATACTGTAAATAAACAACATTTTCTCCAAATAAAATGTTTCTACATCAATACAGAAGATTAGCAAGGATTGCCAGAATGGAGAAACTTAGTTTTAAGGAAAATGATATGAAACTAGAAATGATGTGCTGACACTGGAGAGGGTTCAGAGGAGGTTAACAAAAATGATTCTGGGAATGAAAGGGTTAACATATGAGACCGATCGATGGCTCTGGGCCTGTGCTCATCATTGAAACCTATCGCATGTTGAAAGGTCTCAACAGAGTGGATGTGGGGAGAATGTTTCCTGTGGTAGGGGGAGTCTAAGACCAGAGGACGCAGCCTCAGAATAGAGGGACGTCCATTTAGAATGGAGATGAGGAGGAATTTTTTTAGCCAGAGTGTGGTGAATCTGTGGAATTTGTTGGCACAGGCAGCTGTGGAGGCCAGGTCATTGGGTATATTTAAAGCAGAGGTTAACAGGTTGTTTATTAGTCGGGGCATGAAGGGATATGGAAAGAAGGTAGGAGATTGGGGCTGAGAGGGAAAATGGATCAGCCATGATGAAATGGCAGAGGAGACTCGATGGGCCAATTGACTTAATTCTGCTCCTATATCTTCTGGTCTTAGAGATACTTTTGTTTAAACAGTAAATGCTGTATTGAAGTTTAATCAAAGTATATAAAATTATAAGCTGAACAGAGAGGTGACTAAATAGAGGGGATGGATTTAGCAAGAAGGGTTAAAGTTGAAGGATAAGCTTTAGACTCGATGTGGGAAATCACTCCCCAACAAGGATTGTTTGAGCCACACAACTGTCTCGCAGCACCAGGGCCGTAGGCTTGATCTTGAACTCTGTGTGGAATTTGCATGTGACAGGGTGAGTGGGGTTCCTCCAAGTGCCTCGGTTTACTCCCTCATCTGGACATACTGCAAGCTGGCCCGAGCCTGTGGGTGAGCACTGGAATCAGAACAGAAGTCGATGGGACTCCTCATTGTGCTAGTGAGGCCAGAACTACGAAGATTATACAGTTTAGTACGTGGCTAAGGAGTTGGTGGAGGAGGGAGGGCATAAGATCTTTGGATCACTGGGCTCTCTTCCGTGGAAGGTGGGACCTGTACAGAAGGGACGGCTTGCACGTGAACTGAAGGGGAACTAATACCCGAGTGACACACATCAAAGTTGCTGGTGAACGCAGCAGGCCAGGCAGCATCTCTAGGAAGAGGTACAGCCCACATTTCAGGCAGAGACCCTTTGTCAGGACTTAGTCCTGACAAAGGGTCTCTGCCTGAAATGTGGGCTGTACCTCTTCCTAGAGATGCTGCCTGGCCTGCTGCATTCACCAGCAACTTTGATGTGTGTTGCTTGAATTTCCAGCATCTGCAGAATTCCTGTTGTTTGTGCTAATACCCGAGTGGAAAGGTTTGTTTGTGCTTCAGGGTGGGGTTTAAACTGGATTTGCAGGGGGTTGGGAACCAGGTTAATGGAGAGGTTATGGAGGCAGATGTTAGTAAGACCTCAGACAAAGTTAGGAATCAAAAGGTTGAGCATGGTGTGACTGGTGTCCTGAGCTGCGTATATTTCAATGTAAGAAGTATAGCAGGAAAAGCGATGTTAGTGCTGATGATGAGGTAGCTGGCTTACAAACAGAGGCAATGTGTAGTGAGGAGAGGCTGTTGACAGGGCAAATTTGCAGTCAACAGGACGAGTTGAAATGTAAAGGGTGGACAAATTCAAAAGAGTGAATACAGAACTAATAGTGTTGTATTTGAATGCACACAGTATACGGAATAAGGCAGATGAACTTGCAGAGCAGTTACAGATTGGCAGGCATGATGTTGTAGGCATCACTGAATCGTGGCTGAAAGAAAAGTATAGCTGGGAGCTTAATGTCCAAGGATACACATCGTATTGAAAAGACAGACTGGAAGGCAGAGGGTGCGGCGTTTCTCTGTTGGTAAAAAAAATGAAATCAAGTCATTAGAAAGAGGTAACATAAGGTCGGAAGGAGTTGAATCATTGTAGACAGAGCTAAGGGTAAAAAGACTCTGATGGAAGTTGTACTTTAACTTGCAAGGATCGTGACCAACAGCTGGTAAACTGGATTATCCTGAGAAGTTGAGAGAGCTAGGGCTTTGCTCTTTGGACCGAAAGAGACTTGATGCAGGTGTACAAAATGATCAGAGGCTTAGATCGAGAGGACCACCCCAGGCTTGGCTAATATGAGGGAGCTACTAGGACTTGATATTTCAATCCTTATGGTAAGTTGGCACTCTCGATGTTGGCAGTGGGTTTGGAGTGGTGACAAGGAGGCAGGGTAGGTACGTCATCGGGGTCATCAGGTGGGCACCCTCCTTCTTTGACGTTTCGTTGATAAGACCACGACGTCTCCAGAGGGCTCAACGGTGCTACCTGGTGTCCCAGATACACCCCCCTCAGTTCCATACCCTCCTGTCTTCATCTTGTAGCCCAGTTGCTGTCTTTCCTTTTAATCCAAATCCAGTTGCTGCTTTCTTCTGCTGCGTTTGACAAGGACTTGATTGCTTGTTGGAGGGAGTGACCCCTCCGATGTCTGGAGGATAGTATAAGGGGGAGATGTCAGAGGTAACTTCTTTACACAAAGAATGGTGGGTGTGGGGAATGCTCTACCAAGAGTGATGGTAGAGCCAGGTATACTGGGGCATTTAAGAAATTCTTCGGAATGTATATGGATGATTGAGAAATGGAGGGCTATGCAGGGGGGAAGGGTTATACTGATATTCGAGTGGGTTAAAAGGTTGGCACAACATCATGGGCCAACTGTACTATGCTGAGCTGTTCCATGTTCTTAGATTTTTTTTTTCCGGAATAACAAATGACTTCCGTCTCTAATTCCATGACCCACTGCCCATATGAAATGCATCCATTTATTAAGAGTATTTGGTTCTTCAAGCTTGTGTTAATAATTAGTCCTCTTTACTCTGCTGCAGTAAATCTAAGCACGAGGAAGTAATCTGAATCTTAGTATTTCGAACTTACAAGAAATCAGCAGCAATTTATCTCACCATCTGGGCTCTGAGAACTGACCGTTCAATGGAATAGGAATTGGAATTGATTTATTTTTGTCACATGTACTGATGTACAGTGAAAAGCTTGTCTTGCGTACTGTTCATACAGATCAATTCATTACCCAATGCACTGAGGTAGTACAAGGTAAAACAACAACAGAATGAAGAATAAAGTAACATCTACAGAGAAAAGGAAGAGCAGGCGACAATTAGCACTGGAAACGTTTTATTATCGTCACATGTACCAAGGTACAGTGAAAAGGGGAGGCATGGTGGCCTAGTGGTTAACACAACGCTTTACAGTACCAGCGACCTGGGTTCAATTCTCATCACTGCCCATAGGGGGTTTGTACGTTCTCCCCATGACCACATGGGGTTTCCTTTGGGTTGTAATGTGAACAAGTCCACCAGACAGACTTTTATGAAGTCATCTTTTATTCGACAGAATAAGACACCCTCTGAAGGAAGAGGCCTGTTCAACCCAACGTTACATGATATATATGCTGAAAGTCAAAGGACAATTCGATATTTTTGTACAATGTTTCTACAATGCTTCCTTTGAATTACATACAACTTTCAATCTTTCCTTATTACTCAAGTCCTCCAGACCCAGTAACATCCTTGTAAATTTTATCTTTTTCTTTCAATCTTATTTACATCTTTCCTGTGGGTAGGTGACCAAAACTACTCACAATGCTCCAAATTCGGCCTCACCAACGTCTTATCCAGGCTGTGGTGTAGTGGCATCCACACCCGGGCGAGTGGTCGCGGGTTCCGAATCTGGCTGGCTCCTTGCCCGCTTTCCATCCGTGCTGGGTTGAGCAACTCGGGCTCGTAATAATCAGACAAATGATAATGAAATTAAAAGGTTTCCACCCAATACGCAACAAGGCACGGAGGGGAACGTCTTAAACAACTTCAACCCAATATCCTATCTCCAGTACTCAATACTTATGAAGGCCGACGTACCAAAAACTTTCTTTACGGCCCTATCTACTTGTGCCACCAGTTTAAATGAGTTACGAACCTTTTGCCCTACCATTCTTTGTGCAAGACCTACCCTGGTTGGTCCCACCGCAGTGCAACAACTCACACTTGTCTGCATTGAACTCCAGCTGCCATTTTTCCAGCTGATCCAGATTCCCTCCGCAAACCATGATAGCCTTCCCTCCTGGAGATGCACAGCAAAGCCAACTCCCATGAAATCTTCTTGAAGGCATAAAGTGAAAATCTAATATGATACAAAATCTGTCTACGTTCCTAAATGTTTCTATTACCCTGACTCCTTGTTTTATCGCAATTGTTCTGATTTAAATTGTATATTGTGCTGAGCACTTAAAAACCAATCTAATAACTGCAGTGCGATGGTGAAAAATTGTCAATGTAAAGTAAAAGCTAATCTAAGTTTCTATTTTCGCCTCTGTTGATTATACCAGGGTGTATTAAACAATCTAACAGCGTAAGATTGACAATTTATGCTAAAAATCATAACATCATACATAAATTCACTGCACTATTTAGCTCAATGGTCTATGACTGATTAGTGTTATTGTGATTTGGGGTTGCCATGGTAACCGCCACTTTCTGCACGGATGTAGCAATCCACAGAAATGTGCCATCTTATGCGGTGTCATTGTATTTATCGAGATGGTTCACGCGTTGCTAAAAAAAATGCATCCTAAAATAACTTTAATGTAGTAAAGCACCATTCAGGACCATTTAACTGCAGTTTTGGATGAGGAGCACGGCACTGCATTTTAGAACCATCTGTCACAGGTTAGGACCAGTTCTTCTGGCTGCCTGACAACTGTGGCGGGGTATACAGGTGGTCACATGGTCAGTTGGAAGTTAATTTTAAGGAATAGAGGAAATGAAAGATCGGGGGAAAGCCAGAAAGAAAGGGAGGAGTAAACAAGAGAAAAAAAAAGTCATAGAGTCGTAAAGCACTAGAACACAGAAACAGGCCCTTCTGCCCATCTAATCCATGCCAAACTGCCTCATCCCATTGCATACAGTCATAGAGCACTACAATGTAACACAAAAGGAAAGAATAAATAAACATTAAAAATAATGAGGGATTAAAAGAAGCTCAGAATGAAAGGTAGAATACTCATAGGGAAAAAAACAGAAGTAAAGTTCAAAGTAAATTTTATTTTCAAGGTAGATATATATGTCACCACATACAGCCCTGAGATTCATTTTCTTGCGGGCATACTCAGCAAATATATAGAATAGTAACTTTAGCAGGATCAATGAAAGATCAACCAGAGAGCAGAAGACAACAAACTGTGCAAATGCAAATATAAATAAATAGCAATAAATAACGAGAACATGAGATAATGAGATAAAGAGTCCTTAAAGTGAGATCATTGGTGGTGGGAACATCTCAATGGATGGTCGTGAATATAGTTATCCCCTTTTGTTCAAGGGCCTGATGGTTGAGAGGTAATAAGTATTCCTAAATGTGGTGGTGTGTCTCCTGAAACTCTGGTATCTTTTACCTGATGGTTGAAAGGTGATAACTATTCCTGAACCTGGTGTGCAAGTCCTGAGGCTCCTGTATCTTCTTCCTGACAGTTGTGGGGTGATAACTATTCCTGAATCTGGTGGTGTGTCCTGAGACTCATGTACCTTCTTCCTGATAGTTGAGGAGTAATACCTATTCCTGAACCTGGTGGTGTGGGTCCTGATGCTCCTGTACCTTCTTCCTGATGGCAGCAGTGTGAAGAGAGCACGGCCTGGGTGGTGGCGGGTGTCCCTGAGGAAATAAGGAAAATGAGGAGAAAAAGAGAGCATAAAAGGAAAAATTTAAGAGGGAAGGCGAGTGTAAAAGAATATAGAAATGAAAAATAGAAAATAGATTGGGAAAAAAAAGAAGAAGGGAGAAATAACGGAGAGGAGAAAAGTACTGAATAAACAAAGAAGGAAAAAAAGCCTAAGTAAAAAAGAGATTGTATGGTTGGTTGAACAATTAACTAGCAAGGCACCTTCACACTTCACAATCAATCAAAGAGAAGGGGTTTGAGCCCAGTGCCATAGGGAAGCTGAGATTTCACCATCTGAAGTAACAATGCTGATTAAGACATCCAGTGGCAGAGGGATAAGTACAAATCCTTACAAGGATTTAATCAATAGCTCCTATGATACCAGGCAGATTATGCTTTGTGAACTGGAATGTACACTTCCTACAGTGCTGATGAAAGAGCTTTTTCCCCGAGAAGCCTTTGTTCTGGTTCTAAACTTTGCTGAACTTCACCTCGGTAGTGGGAAAGCCTACAACCAGGGGCACAGCCTCAGAATGGAAGTATGTCCCTTTAGAACAGAAATGAAGAGGGTTTTTTCTTTTAACCAGAGGCTGGTGAATCTGTGGAATTCATTGCCACAGATGGCAATGAAGGCCAAGTCAATTGGGTATATGTAATGCGGTGGTTGATAGGTTCTTGATTAGGAAGGGCATCAAAGGTTACAAGGAGAAAGCAAGAGAATGGGGTTGAAAGGGATAATAAATCAGCCATGATAGAACGGTAGAGCAGACTTGATGGACTGAATGGCCTAATTCTGCTCCTATGTCTTATGGTTTTAAGATCTTCTCAATATACAATTGGCCATCTGCCCATCAGCACAACTTTATCATTTCCTGTCAGTCATCTTATGCATACATATTCATGTACCTAATGTCACTTCATGTACATACAATCTGTCTGTGTAGATAAGGTAATCTTATGTATTTATATTTATTGTATTTTTATTGTTTTCTTTATGTTTATTGTGTGTGTGTTTTTTTTTTGCTGCCTCAAATCCGGTGTAACAACCATTTTGTTCGGTACCATTCGGGGAAGAACAAGACTGTAAGATGAAGGAACAGGATTAGGCCATATGGCCCATGAAGTCTGCTCCACCATTTCATCATGGCTAATCCATTTTCTCTCTCAGCCCCAATCTCCTGCCTTCTCCCCGTATCCCTTCACGCCCTGACTAATCAAGAATCTGTCAGCCTCTGCCTTAAATACACCCAATGACTTGGCCTCCACAGCCAACTGTGGCAACGAATTCCACAGATTCACCACTCTCTGGCGAAAGAAATTCCTCCTCACCTCTGTTCTGGAAGGGCGGCCCTCTATTCCGAGGCTGTGCCCTCTGGTCCTAGACTCCCCCACCATAGGAAACATCCTCTGCACATCCACTCTATCGAGGCCTTTCAACATTCGATAGGTTTCAATGATGTCACCCCCCATTCTTCCGATTGATCAAGCAATCTTAATTCTGGTTTCACACTGATGCAAGGCCAGCGAAAGTGAGTCAGTCCAAAAGAAAGTATCTGATCTGTAAGTTTGGAAATGGGTGGAAGATGTGGAGTGCCTGTTCATAGCCAGACACTGCTATCAATGAGAAAATGGCTCAGGGCCCGAATAGACTCAGGCATCCCATCACCTAATAACAGCAAACTTGCAAAGGATTATTCTTCTGAACAGTTTTACTGTCAAATAAATGCGGGCAAAATTTTAAAAGTTCAGGCTTTTTTGCCTTGCTCTGTTGCACGGTTGTCATTCAGCTGATCGGTTACTGCTCATTATGCTGCTGGTGTTTAGGGCAACAATGAATCTCTGGCAGTGTCTGGGCTTCCTTCATCATGTCAGTAGATTCCTCTTGGTTTTCACTGCAGTCTGACATGCAAGTCCCAGGTGGAGACTCAGGAATACCGTCGCACTCAGATGTAAAAGGATTCGTTGTTGCTGTTTCCGTAACAATTTTGTTTTTACCAGTCAGGGTTGTTGGCCCTGAGCTGAACCCCTGAACCTGGAGGACCAGTGGATCACCCTTAGTCTGACCTCTACCCTTTGACCTGTTTGGCATGGGTGACCCTACCGAGAGCCAAAGCATAAAGCCCTGACTCCAGCCAACATAGCTCTCCGGGTCATTGAGGCACGCAAACCTCCAAACCCTACAACAAGGTTGTGGTCCTCTTGTAGGATACAGCTGAGGACCTTGTGTTATAAAGGTAACAAGCCACAGTGAGTTTAGTGGGCAGATTGAGGGGAGTACTGTCTGTCAACAATGCATCTGCTAAGCAGCTAACAGCTAATTAAGCTAATGTCCATTTGACAATAAAAGGGTCTGTCTGTACAATATATTAGCAACTTATTAAGGGTATGACAGACATAGTAAGTACTAAGCACTTAGATATTGCTGGGATAACTAAGACCATAAGATGATACAGGAGCAGAATTGTCTATTTGCTCCATCATTTCATCATGGCTGATCCATTTTCCCTCTCAACCCCAATCTCCTGCCTTCTCCCCATAACCCCTTCATGCCCTGACTAATCAAGAATCTGTCACCCTCCATCCAATGACCTGGCCTCCATAATGAATTCCACAGATTCGCCACTCTCTGGCTAAAAAAATTCCTCCTCATCTCCGTTCTAAACAGATGTCTCTCTGTTCTGAGGCTGTATCCCCTGGTCCTAGACTCCTACCCTCAACCTTACCATAGGGAACATCCTCTCCACATCCACTCTATCAAGGCCTGTCAACATTCGATAGGTTTCAATGGGATTTCCCCTCATTCTTCTGAATTCTGGTGAGTAAAGGCCCAGAGCCATCAAACACTCCCCATATCATTAGCCTTTCAATCACTTCCGTGAACCTCCTTCGAACCCGCTCCAATGCCAGCACACCCTTTCTCAGAGGAGAGGCCCGAAACTGCTCACGATATTCCAAATGAGGCCTCACAAGTGTCTTCTAAAGTCTCAGCATTACATCCTTGCTTCTATAATCTAGTCCTCTCGAAATGAATGCTAACATTGCATTTGCCTCAACCTGCAAGTTAACCTTCAGGGAGTCCTGAACGAGGACACCCAAGTCCCTTTGCAGATTTCTGAATTTCCTCTCCATTTAGAAAATAGTCTACGCTTTTATTTCCTCTACCAAAGTGAATGACCATTCAGTTCCCTACACTGCACTTCTTTGCCCATTCTTTTTGGTAATGTATATATTAATTAGTCTACATGCTGCTATTGGTGGGAATGTTGGTTTATTATTGTCTTTCTTTCTTTTTAAATATTTTTATTGAATAAGTATACAAAAAGGTAAGCCATATAGGCACTAATACACTGTTAGAATATAATAAAATTACAGGAGATATTAATACAGGAAAAAAAAGTGATACAAACAATGTAATTTAAACATAACATACTAAGGTAACATAATAGTATACTAATTTTTATATATATATATCAATAGAGAAAAGGAAAAATAAACCCACTGTGCAACTAAACTAAAAGCAAAGCAAAGCAATGGGCTAACCTGGAACCAAGTAGAGTTAAAGAACTTAAAATCACGTCCTCAAACCCGACCTCCGTTAAAAACAGTAAAAAAAAACAAGAAGGGTATATAAATATGGAGCAAAAAAGAGAAGAAAAAAATTACATTAAATGAAAATATTGAATAAAAGATCTCCAGGTCTGTTCAAACTTAAGTGAGGAATCATAAAGATTACTCCTAATTTTCTCCAAATTCAAGCATAATATCGTCTGAGAAAAGCAAAAAAAGGTGGTTGGAGCATTAAGCTCTTTCCAATGTTGTAAGATACATCTTTTCACCATTAAAGTAAGAAATGCAATCATTCTACGGGCTGAAGGAGAAAGATTACTGAAAATTTTAGGTAGTCTAAAGATAGCAGTAATAGGGTGAGGAGAGATATCTATATTCAATACCTTTGAGATAATATTAAAAATGTCTCTCCAAAAAGTTTCCAGAGTAGGACAAGACCAAAACATATGAGTTAAAGAGGCTATCTGCCCCGGACATCTATCACAAAAAGGATTAATATGAGAATAAAAGCGAGCTAATTTATCTTTGGACATATGTGCTCTATGAACAACTTTGAATTGAATTAGGGGGTTTATTATTGTCATATGTACCAAAATACAGTGGAAAACCTTGTCTTGCATAGTTATTTAGATCAGATCATTACACAGTGAATTGAGCTTGAATAAGGTTAAACCATAACAAATGCAGAATGAAGTGTAAAAGCTACCGAAAAGTAAGACTGTAATGACATAGATTGTGGTGCTAAGAGATCATCTTATCACACCAAAGCTCTGCTGACATTGGGATAGAATAGTCTTTGAGCTGGCGAAATTAGAATGAATTTTTGATAGTTCTGTGCATGGGCAGTTGAAAGGAAAATTCCAAGCTGCCTAACACCTTCACAGGCTGCATCATTTGCAGTTTTCTCCACTGTAGTCCAAAGAAAGTGCCTTGAGCTTCTGCACACATCAAATAAAGGTAGAATTGTTAGCTCCTTTACACAGGGTGGTAGGTGCATGGAACATGTTGCCAAGGGTGATGACGGAGTCAGACACATTAGGCAATCACTCGAATCCAGCATGATGTTCTTCTCAGCGGTTGTTCGCTTAAAGGAGAATGCCCGTGTGTGACCTTGTTTCATGTCGGGAGGCTGATACAAAAGCCAGCCACTAAACCAAGGGTCTCCAACTCTCTTTTTAATGCCATGGACCCTTACC
Source organism: Mobula birostris (assembly GCF_030028105.1). NCBI lineage: Eukaryota > Metazoa > Chordata > Chondrichthyes > Myliobatiformes > Myliobatidae > Mobula > Mobula birostris. Next base: position 9,223,232 of record NC_092398.1, read on the forward strand.
ATTAGCCAAGGGGTCCGAGGACCCCAGATTGGGAACACCTGCACTAGACAGTACTTGACAGATCAGCATCAGGGTCCAGTGGCGAGGTATGCAAGATGACTTGCTTATTGACTTACTGTCCGTTACGCCGCTGGTGTTTAGGGCAACAATGAAGGTTCTCCATCTCTGTTTGTCCATAGAGTCGCACACAGCTAGAGAACAATTCCTCATTGCTGTCCCCATAACGATTTTGTTTTACCAGTCGGAGCTGTTAGCCCTGAGATGAAGCCCCAGAACCTTGAGGTCTAGTGGACCACTCTTAGTCTGTCCTCTACCCTTTGACCTGTTTGGCATGGGTGACCCACCAAGAGCCAAAGCACAAGCCCCTGTCCCAAGCCAACATGGCTCTCCAGGTCATTGAGGCATGCAAGCTTCCAAAGCCCACAACAAGGTTGTGGTCCTCTTGGAGGACTGCAAGGCAACGGGGGGCCCTTCACTGCTGTTGTGATATGTCAACATCTTCTGCCAGCTCCACCATTAGATAAGCCAATGCATAAAAGAAAAATGGAGGGCTATGTGTGAGGGAAGGGTTAGACAGATTTTAGGGTAGGTTAAAATGTCAGCACGACATCATGGGCCAAGGAATCTGCACTGTTTGATGTTCTATGTTCTATATTATATGTCATGTTTTCCCGAGCCGAAAGGACCTTGCTTTACTTCTTAACTCTCCAATTCCAGTTGCGTCAACTCCCAGGGAGCAAGGTTGCCACCGTGTGGCAAGACACCAGCAAGGAATCAACCGACTAAATGGATCAATTTCACTTGTTGGATGGATCAATCATATCTGTAATTCTCCCTGGATGTTTCACATTGATTTTTTGTCACCGTGGTATGGATATGCATTCAGATACCAGGTCTGTCCTTAGCTTAAAAGGCCAAAATATGTAGGTATTGATGGAGCTGACGACCAGCATTCAATCCTGGCTGTCAGATCCCTAGACAGGGCCCTCTTGATGGCCAATAAACATGGGTGAAGCTTCTCAACCATCAATACTGTCGGAGATTCAGTGAAGCCTTATCGCAATCACTTTGGATAGGATTATATACAAAATTTGCAAAGTAAAACATTCCGTATCAACATTAGTTGATCAATTAAGCCAGTGAGAAATGCACACGGTTGCTGAACAGTTTTAGTGAGCGAGGTTAAGGTATCGAATCAAGATCTTTTTGAATAGTAGAGTGAATTATTTTGCTTTAGTCAATGCTACTCCAAAAATGCTCCTGACAATTCACCTTGTCAAGGCAGCCAGTTGATTGATATCCCAACCACTAGTCTAAGCAAGACCTTCCACTATCATTAGTACACTGTGACTGCACTGCCTAACATCCATAGAATGCTCTGCAGTTACTTTTGAAGACTAGGCTCCCTGCTGCCTTGGGAAAGCAACCAACGTAAACTTGGACCTCTCCTGTCTCAGCCATTCCCTCTTTTCCTCCATCCTGTCGATACAAAGGATTGAGAATGCATGTCACGAAGCTCAAAGACTATCCATCCCAGGCTGCTCCCATTCTATCACGGCCGATTTATTATCCCTCTCAGCTCCACTCTCCTACCTTCTACCCATAACCTTTGACACCCTCACTAATCCTAAACCTAGCAACCTCTGCTTTAAGTCTACCCAATGATTTGTCCTCCACAGCTGTCTGCGCTAATGATTTTCACAGATTCACCACCCTCTGGCTAAAGAAATTCCTCCTCATCTCTGTTCTAAAAGGACGTCCTTGTATTCTGAGGTTTTTCCCTTTGGTCCTAAACTCTCTCACCATTGGAAGCATCCTCTCCATGTATAAGCTGTATAGTCCTTTCAATGGGTGAGACATCTATGGTTTTCTAAACTTCAGCAAGTGCAAGTCCAGAGCAATCAAATGCTCCTCATATGTTAACCCTTTCATTCCTGTTATCTTTCTTGCAAACTTCCTCTGAACCCTCTCCAAGGCCTGCATGTCCTTTCTTAGGCCTGGGACCTGAAACTGCTCAGAATGCTCCATATGTGGTCTAAACAATCCTCTATAAAGCCTCAGCATTACATCCTTGCCTTCATATTTTAGTCCTCTTGAAATGAATGCTAACATTGTGTTTGACTTCCTTATTTTTGACTCAATCTGCAAGTTAGCCTTTAGGAAATCCTCCATTCGGACTCCCAAGTCCCTTTACACCTCCAATTCTGAATTCACACCCATTTAGAAAATATTCTACACTTTTATTTCTTCCATCGAGGTCCATGACCCGACACATCCCGACACTGTATTTCATCTTTTGGTATCCCCTTTTATATTGTTGGCTGGCTTACTCTCATGTTTCATCTTTTGTCTCCTTATTGCATTTTAGTTACCCTCCGTTGCATTGTGACAGCTTCCCAATCCTCTATCTTCCCGCTAATTGTTGATATATTGTATGGTACTGTGAAAAAGTATTAGGCTCATATATATAGGCAGGACTTTTGCACAGTGCTGTAGTAATTTTGTGTGTTGCACTGTGCAGCTGGCGCAAAAAAAAAATCAAATTTCTTGACATGTGTGAGTGGTGATAAACCTGAGGAACACACACTAATGCTGGAGGAACTCGGCAGGCCAGGCCGCATCTATTGTTGTTCCTTTTCGGGCCTTCTGGCGCTTTATACTGTTTCCTTAGCATTTGTCTGTTTCTTTCACAAGGCCAAGTTCTAGCTCGAAACTCAACCCAGCACAGATGGAAAGCTGGATTCGAACCTCGGACCATTCACCTCAACGTCTGGTGCTGATGTCACAACACCACCGGCCGTCTAGGCAGTGTCTCTGGGGATGTGTAAATAGTCAACGTTCCAGGCCAAGGCCCTTCATCAGGACTGGAAAGGAAGAGGAGAAGAAAGAGTAGGAAGGTGAGAGTAAAGGATGCTGGGAATGGCGAGGGTGGGGCGCCATGGGAGGTGCTGTGGAACTGGTTAGAGAGAAGGAGTGCCAGTGTCCACTCTCCTCTCCTATCAGGTTCCTTCTTCTCCAGCTCTTGATTTTCCCATCCACCTGGCTTCACCTATCACCTTCCAGCGACTCAACCAATCGGTAAGCCTCTCCTCACTAAAATGCTACCAGAGGGAATCACAAATGTCTGACATCTTTTCCAGTCAGTCTGTCTCTCTCTCTCTCTCTCTCTCTCTCTCTCTCTCCCTCTCTCCCTCTCTCCCTCCCTCTCCTGCAATTTGTGCGCGTGGCTTGGATTTCCAGCATCTGCAGATTCTCTCTTGTTTGTGATTGGTCCTTTACTTTTCTCCTGATGTCAGCAGTGAGAAGGGAGCACCTCTTGCATGGAGGGGTTCCTTGACTGTGCTGCAATGCTCTACGTTCTCTGTCCTCTATCTCAGTGCATATGACAGTAACGAACTAACGAGACGACACAAACCATAGCTTCCACCCTGGCAATGTCAATCACCCACCAGAAGGAGGAGAGTTACATGCTGAGGCTCAAACTCCCTTCCGAGTCAATGCATCTTCTGAACTGGAAATAGATCGCGGCACCTTCATCTGAGACCTGGATCTGCTGCTCGACGGAACTACTTGCAACCCATCGGCAGCAGCCCTGGGTTAAAGGCGGCCTACCCATGCCATCTGGTGAAACGATGGATACCAAATACTCGGCTTGGCAGACACGAGGTCCCGTGAAAGAATAACAAAAAAAAAAGAACATCTGAAAGTCATTCCAGTCTGGAAACCGTACAGAGAAGATCAAGGAAACTAAATTTTAAAGAAAGCCTGGAAGAATTTTAAACATTTCGGATTTGTAGACAGGAGACAGTAAAATGAATAACTTTGATTTCTAATGTTTCCGATTGGCAGCAAATCTCTGTGAATGATAAATTTAAGACCAATGTCAAAAATACTAGCATTATAAGAAGTATCATAGGCCTAGATTTATGGAGTTATGGGCAGATTTGGGACAGCCCGTTTTCCTCATTGCCTCTGCCTCTGCACCTTGAGAGATAAATTGTAATCCTCACTCCCATTCTCTGAGGCCCTGCAAAATGTTTCCTTCCAAGCCAGACGGTGATGCAGCCAGTTAGAATGCTCTCCACAGTACATCTGTAGAAATTTGCAAGTGTTATTGGTGACACACCAAATCTCCTCAAACTCCAAATGAAATACAACCGCTATCGTGCCTTGTTTGTACCTGCATCAGTATGTTGGGCCAAGGACAGATCGTCAGAGATATTGACACCCAGGAACTTAAAATTTCACACTCTTTCCACTTCCGATCGTTTTATGAGGACTGGTGTATGATCTCAGCCCGAAACAGCAGCTATTTAATCCTCTCCATAAATGCTGACAGACCTGCTGAGTTAGAGTTATAGAGTCGTAGAAAAGTACAGCACAGAAATGGGCCATTCAGCCCATCTAGCCTATGTCAAACCATTTAAGCTGCCTACTCCTGTCCAGTGTTTTGTGTGTGTTGCTTTACAATAGTCCAGCGGCAACTTACCTGGGGATTACAAAGGCTCGGTGTAACTTTCTTGCTTTTGTATTCTACGCATCCATTTCCCTGTTTGTAAGCAACCATTTCCAAGATCCAGCAAGGTATTCAAGACCTGGGGCCAAATCAGTTTTAAAAAGCATTTATGTTTTCGAAAATGTATTTATTTGTGGTATTTGAACCTCATTGGATAGACTGATATTAGCTGACAAACGCAGAATGTTCTTGCGCTGAATGGTTTGCTGGATCACCTCAGAAGATACGCTCCCCGCCCCCCGTGACCATGTGGGTTTCCTCCGAGTGTTCCAGTTTCCTCTCACAGTCCTAAGACGTACCGGTTGGTAGGTTAATTGGTCATTGTAAATTGTCCGGTGATTAGGCTGGGGTTAACTCAGAGGATTGCTGGAGGGGTGTGGCTCAAAGTGCTGGAGAGGTCTACTCTGAGATGTCTCTCAGTAAATAAAGGTGGCGATCAGCTGTTCCCATTGCACAGCTACAGGTCTCGTCTCCTCAGTGAGCCTCTTTTATGCAGATACCCCTGCGAAACCTTTCTCCTATATTATTAATGTTTCCATACACTAGGGCTGGAAAATCTATCCATTTCAAACACAAAGAAGTCTGCAGATCCAAACCAACGCAACGTAAAGTGCTGGAGGAACTCAGCAGGTCAGGCAGCATCTGTGGAGAGGAATAAACAGTTAACGTTTCGGGCCGAGACACTTCGTTGGGACTAGAGAGGAATGGCGGGGGGGGGGGGTGATGTCGAATAAAATGGTGGGGCAGGAGGGGAAGGAGGCTAGCTGGAAGGTGATAGGTGGGGTGGGAAAGGTCAAGGGTTGGAGAAGAATGAATCTGATTGGTGAGGAGAGTGGACCATAGGGGAAAGGGAAGGAGGAGTAACAGGCAGATGAGAAGAAATGAAAGGTCAGAGCGGGGAATAGAGGAAGGGGGAAGGGGTGGGGTTTGTTCGCCAGAAGGAGAAATCAATATTCATGCCATCAGGTTGGAAGGTACCCAGACGGAACATAAGGTGCTGCTCCTCCACCCTGAGGGTGGCCTCATCTTGGCACAAGTAGAGCCCATGGGTCTGTCCCTGTACCTCCTTTATGTCTAACCACGGCTTTAGATTTGAACACATTGGAAGGAGCTCATGGGAGGGGAGACAGGGATGGAGATGCATCATTGTTCGCTGACCCTTGTGCGTCACCTGTCTGAGGCTCTCCACTGGTCGGTGGCGATCATGGTTGTTGCGTGCCAGCTGTCTACGCGATACGCAAGCCAGCACGCAAACAAGACAAAGCAGGGCGATATGGAGAGCAGGCTGTTGACTATGTAGCAGACTCCCTCTCTCCACAATGCTGATGAACCCAAAGAAACAAACAGCAAAGCCCAATACTGCTAAGTATACCTGCCTCAACCACTTCCTCTGGCAGCTAGTTCTATATACAGACCATTCTCTGGGTTAAAAAAAAACCCTCAACTTCCTACTAAATCTCTCCCCTCTCACTTTAAACCAATACCCTCTCATTCTTGATACCTCTACTCTGGGGAGAAGACTGTGCACAGACTTACCTCAATCAATATTACATTCTTTCCTTCCCTAACCCCGTTCCTCTATTCGGCAGAAGGTGAGGAAGAATTCTTAGTGTTTGATTATATGCCAGCTTTCTCAGACATCCAGATCTCCAAATGTGAAGGAGTAATTAGCTCCAGCCTGCCTGAAAAGCTGGCAAAGCATTAAATTGCTATTTCATCTTCCCTGCTTCCGGTCCACAGGGTATTTCTAAACACTGAGGCAATTCTTAGACAATGATTCTATGGAAACGGTATTTTTTCCACCTTGCTGTTACTGCAGCACTCACCAGCTGGTGTGAGCCTTTCTGAGGCCTCTGTTGGTCAGGGTCAACCATGAAGCTTGCATCCTCGCTGTCTGGACACACAAGCCAGAGCAGTACAATACGGAGAGCAAGCTGTCACCCACTCTCCCTCTCTGTGCATCTGATGAGCCCAAAGGAATGACAGAGACAGATACAGTTTGGTACCAGCAGAGTCAGTAGGAGTTGCCAGTCAGCGTTGAACTCAATGTCGGACTCCACCTCCAGATTTTTTTTTCCCTCGGGGTATATTTTCAAGCCTTCATCAGTGCTAGTACTCAAACAACATAGGCAAGGTTTTCTTTGGTTTCAACAACTTCACTTCGCCCGTCCAAGTTCAGAGGTCTGCCATCTTCTTACCCACAATGCTCCTCTCACCACCCCCCACCCCCGCACATGTGCCCATCACAAGGAAAGTGAGCGCACTCGTAACAGGGGAAGTGCGTATCCCAACTAACTGCGTACGAAACCCGAATGAACAGAACTCAATACTCATGAGTGGGTATAACCGCAAGGCAGCCGAGGTCTAGGATCAAAGTTTTCCTTCTCCTAGATGAGCTGCCAACCACGGCCAACGAGCACCGTCTGCCCTAAGGCGCCAGTAACCCGCCTTTGCTCCTTCTTCTTTAGCCTCTGGCTACCATAAAACATACGTATGTAAGTTACTTCCATGGCTGGAGCTGGTGGTAGACCTGAGGAGAGCTAAGGTACTGGTGACCCCTGTTTCCATCCAGGGAGTCAGTGTGGACATGGTGGAGGATTACAAATACCTGGGGATACGAATTGACAATAAACTGGACTGGTCTAAGCACACCGAGGCTGTCTACAAGAAGGGTCAGAGCCGTCTCTATTTCCTGAGGAGACTGAGGTGCTTTAACATCTGCTGGACGATGCTGAGGATGTTCTACAAGTCTGTGGTGGCCAGTGTGATCATGTTTGCTGTTGTGTGCTGGGGCAGCAGGCTGAGGGTAGCAGACACCAACAGAATCAACAAACTCATTCGCAGGGCCAGTGATCTTGTGGGGATGGAACTGGACTCTCTGACGGTGGTGTCTGAAAAGAGGATGCTGTCCAAGTTGCATGACATCTTGGACAATGACTCCCATCCACTACATAATGTACTGGTTGGGCACAGGAGTACATTCAGCCAGAGACTCATTCCACCGAGATGCAACACAGAGCGTCATAGGAAGTCATTCCTGCCTGTAGCCATCAAACTTTACAACTCCACCCTTGGAGGGTCAGACACCCTGAGCCAATAGGCTGGTCCTGGACTTATTTCCTGGCATAATTTACATATTACTATTTAACTATTTATGGTTTTATTACTATTTAATTATTTATGGTGCAACTGTAATGAAAACAAAATTCCCCCGGGATCAATAAAGTATGACTAAGACTGTGATGATTTCTGAGTGACAATCAGCTTTGACCCTACAAGGAGCTTCTTGATTTAGACTTCTAACTTTTTAATAATACATGCTACAGCACAGTGGGGCACTTATGTTGATGTTCAGCTTATTAACTGGGGAAGATGCTTGACTTCTGAGCACTTAGTAATGCTGTGAATGAAGAATTCCCGTTTTGGATAGCAAAACTCTTCAGGTCAAGATGGTGCCGATCTGCAGCATTCAGCAAGTTCGTGGCTCAGGTTTTGATCATTTTCAAGTTCAGAATCAGGTTTAATATCGCCGGTGTAAGTGGTGAAATTTGTTAACTTTGCAGCAACAGTACATTGCAATACCTATTAATGGAGAGTAAAAAACTGTGAGTTTCAATAAGTATATATATAAAGTTTTTAAATTTTATATATATACCAAGCAGAGTCCACTGCCAAGAAGGCCCACCAGCGCTTTTACTTCCTGAGAAAACTAAAGAAATTTGGCCTGTCACCTAAAACCCTCATTAATTTTTATAGATGCACTGTAGAAAGCATTCTTCTAGGGTGCATCACAACCTGGTACGGAAATTGTCCTGTCCAAGACCGAAAGAAGCTGCAGAAGATCGTGAACACGGCGCAGCACATCACACAAACCAATCTTCCGTCCGTGGACTCACTTTACACCGCACGCTGTCAGAGCAGTGCTGCCAGGATAATCAAGGACACGACCCACCCAGCCAACACACTTTTCATCCCTCTTCCCTCCGGGAGAAGGCTCAGTAGCTTGAAGACTCGTATGGCCAGATTTGGGAACAGCTTCTTTCCAACTGTGATAGGACTGCTGAACAGATCCTGACCCGGATCTGGGCCGTACCCTCCAAGTATCCAGACCTGCCTCTCGGTTTTTTTGCACTACCTTACTTTCCATTTTTCTATTTTCTACTTATGATCTATAATTTAAATTTTAAATATCTACTATCAATTTGTAATCTAGGGAGTGGGAAGCGCAGAATCAAATATCGCTGTGATGATTGTACGTTCTAGTATCGATTGTTTGGTGGCAATAAAGTATAAAGTATAAGTATAAATTAAATAAGCAGTGCAAAAAAATAGAAATAAAATAGTAGTGACGTCGTGAGGGTGGAGGGAGTCCTTAATGATAGATGATGGACCATTTGAGGCTTTGCTCCTTGAAGATGTCCTGGATGCTACAGATTCTAGTGCCCATGATGGAGCTGACTAACTTTACAACTTTCTGCAGCTCATTTCGATTCTGCGCAGTGCCCTTCTCAAGACCTGCCCTCTTCTCGTTGCTGGAGGAGATACAAAAGCCCGAAGGCTCACACTCAATGATTCAGGAACGGTTTCTTCCTCCCTGCCATCTGATTTCTGAATAGACATTGAACCCATGAATGCTACCTCTCTACTTTTTTTATTTGTTTTTTATTTTTGCACTATACTTTATACTTTATTGTCGCCAAACAATTGATACTAGAACGTACAATCATCACAGCGATATTTGATTCTGCGCTTCCTGCTCCCTGGATTACAAATTGATAGTAAATATTAAAAACTTAAATTATAAATCATAAATAGAAAATAGAAAAATGGGAAGTAAGGTAGTGCAAAAAAACCGAGAGGCAGGTCCGAATATTTGGAGGGTACGGCCCAGATCCAGGTCAGGATCCGTTCAGCAGTCTTATCACAGTTGGAAAGAAGCTGTTCCCAAATCTGGCCGTACTATGTATTTAATCTAACAATTATATAAATATTTACTGTAATTCACAATTTGTTTCTCTCTATCATTGTCTAATGCATTGTACTGCTGTCGCAAAGTTAACAAATTTCAGGACATATGCCCGTGATATTAAACCTGATTCTTGACTCTGCATAGACAATGAATGACCTTATTGGCACTGAAATTTCTTTTTCCAGTTATCATACATCTTAGTTATCACAATAATATAATTCCAAAAATGCTGCTTTTGCGCCACATTAATGTATGGATCAACGCTAACACAGGTTTATTCTGTTCTTCATTCAACCAGTTTCAGAAAAATCCACACGCAGATGTTGGCTGACAAACGGTGTCCTTTAGATTACAGAATTAGTGGGAAAATGTTCAATTTGACCTTCACCTTTGTCTTGTGAAATCTGTGTCTGAGATAACCTTTGGAACCGCGTTTTTGCCCTTTTGGTTTCACTTCAGAGATAACGGAACTGTTACTGGATTGACAGCTCCCATTGTTCACCAGACGTCCTGTCATCCTGCACCACACAGAACGTGTGAATATGCTAACTTCCACGGTGCTGTAATGAGAAAAGAAATTGTGTGCAGATTTTGAGGGTCAGTGGTTTTGATTTTCTGAATCAAGCCTTGTGAGTTCTCTGATCATTTTCAGAAATTACCTAAAGCAAATCTACCTGTTTTCATAGCAACTGGTATGGAAGATATCCACTGCCACAACGAGGCCACTCTCTAGTTGGTGGAGAAACACCTCATTCTCTGTTTGGTCGTCGCCAACCTGATGGCATGATCACCAATTTCTCAGACTTCTGGTAATTTCTCCCTTGTCTTCTGCACTCTGGTTGATCTTTCATTGTTCCTGTTATAGTTACTATTCTATAGATTTGCTGAGTATGCCCGCAGGAAAATGAGTATGCTCTCAGGGTTGTATATAGTGACATATACGTACTTTGATAATAAAACTTACTTTGGACTTTGAAGTTTGAAATTTCTTCTCACCTGCCCAACACCTCCCTCTAGAGCCCATCCTTCTCCCATGGTCCACTCTGCTTTCCAATCAGATTCCTTCTTCTTCAGCTCTTTATCTCTTCTACCTATCACCTCCCAGTTTCTCACTTCATCCCTACCCGCCCCACCTAGCTTCATCTATCATCTGCTAATGTGCACTCCTTCCCCTCCCCCCCCAATATTTCTGTTCTCGTTTCTTTCCCATTCCATTCCAATCCTGATGAAAGGTCTTAACCCGAAATGTCAACCGGTTATTCCTCTCCATAGATGCTGCCTGACCTCCTGAGTTCCATCAGTATTTTAAGTTTGTTGCTTTGGAAGAAGTAACTGGTGTCAAAATTAACTCGGAGCAAAGCAAAAGATATCCATAGCGTCAAGTTCAGGAGACAAATGTTCAAAGTTCAAGGTTAAAAAAAAGTTGATCTATGTCACCATATACAAACTTGAGATTCATTTTCTTGAGGGCATTCACATTGAATCCAAGAAACACAATAGACTTAATGAAACACTGCACCCAACAGAATGGATAAACAACCAATGTACAAAAGACAACAATCTGTGCAAATAATAATAATAATAAATAAGCAATAAATACCAGAAACATGAGATGAAGAGTCCTTGAAAGTGAGTCTATAGGTTGTGGGAACAGTTCAGTGACGGGGCAAGTGAAGTTGTGTGAAGTTATCCCCTCTGGTTCCAACCTCAGCCTGATGGTTGAGGGGTAATAACTGTTAGTGAACCAGGCGGTGTGGGTCCTGAGGCTTCTGTACCTTCTTCCTGAAGGCAGCGGCAAGAAGAGGGCATGACCTGGATAGCGGAGGTCCTTGACGATGCATGCTGCTTTCCTGTGCCAGCGCTCCGTGTAAATGTGCTCAATGGTGTGGAGGGCTTTACCCATGATGGCCCGAGCCGAATCAACTACTTCTTGTAGGATTTTCCATTCAAGGGCATCGGTGTTTCTATACCAGGCTGTGATGCAGCCAGTCAATATACTCTCCACCACACGTCTATAGACATTTGTCAAAACTTTAGATGTCACGACAAATCTTCGCAAGCTTCTAAGGAAGTAGAGGCACTGCTGTGCTTCGCTCATAATGGCACTTATGTGCTGGACCTAGTACATACCCTCTGAAATAATAACACTGAGGAATTTAAAGTTGCTGACCCTTCCTACCTCTCGTCCCCCAATGAGGACTAGTTCATGGTTTCTGGTTTCCTCCTCCTGAAGTCAATAATCAGTTCTTTGGTCTTGCTGACATTGACAGAAAGGTTATTGCTGCCTTCCTTTTGCATTTCACTTGGTCGGCAGACCTGAGTGCCACTGATCTGGCCCTCAGCCAAAAGCCGATCTCACGGTTCATCCAGGGCTTCTGGTTGAGGAAGACTCTGAATGATTTTGTGGGGACACACTCGTCTATGACTGTCTTTTATAAAGTCCGTGACATCCATAAGACCAGAAGGTATAAGAGCAGAATTAGGCCATTTGGCCCATCGAGTCTACTCCGCCATGTCACCATGGCTGATCCATTTCTCTCTCAGCCCCAATTTCCTGCCTTCTCCCAGTAATCCTTCAAGCCCTGACTAATCAAGAATATGTCAACCTCTGTTTTAAATACACCCGATGACTTGGGCTCCACAGCTGCCTGTGGTAATGTATTCTGCAGATTCACCACTATCTGGTTAAAGAAATTCCTCCTCATCTCCATTCTGGCCTGTGTCCTCTGGCCTTAGACTCACTCACCATAGGAAACACCCTCTCCACATCCACTCTATCAAGATCGTCCAATATTTGTTAAGTTTCAATGGCCCAGAGCCATCGAACACTCCTCATAGGATAAGTCTCAATCCCAGAAATATTTTTGTGAGCATCCTTTGAATCCTCTCCTATGTTTGCACATCCTTTCTTAGATAACGGCCCAAAACTGCTCACAATGCACCAAGTGAGGCCTCATCAGTGCCTATAAAGCCTCAACATTACATCCTTGCTTTTATGTTCTGGTCCTCTCAAAATAAATGCCAACATTGCATTTGCCTTCCTCAATACCAACTCAACCTGCAGAGTAACCTTTAGGGTATCCTGCACGAGGACTCCCAAGTGTCTTTGCACCTCAGAGTTTTGAATTTTCTCTCCATTTAGAAAATAGTCAATGCTTTTATTTCTTCTACCAAAGTGCATGACTATTCACATTCCAATAGTATATTCCATCTGCCACTTATTTGCCCCTTCTCCTGATCTTGTCTAGGTCCTTCTATAGCCTCTCTGCTTCCTCAACACTACCTGCCCCTCTTCGTATCATCCGCAAACTTGGCCACAAAGTCATGAATTCCGTCATCAAAAGCACTGACATATAACCGGAAAAGAAGCCATCCCAACACTGGCCCCTGCAGAACACCACTATCTACCGGCAGCCAACCAAAAAGGTCCCTCTCCACTTCCACTCTTTGCTTCCTGCCAACCTTCTACCTAAGCTAGTATCTTTCCTGGAACACCATGGGCTGTTATCTTGTTTAGCAACCTCATGTGTGGCATCTCGTCAAAGGCTTTCTGAGAATCCAAGTAAACCACCTCAAGGCTGGAAAATAAATTAGATGAAAAAATGATTGACTTAAACGAGTTCATAGCACAGTATGGAGCAAGAAATGATTGAAGAATTGTCTGGGACAGCAGGAGTTTCAGCACTAAAGGAACAGATTGATTTGAGATTGATTGAGAAAAAATATTTTTTTTCTCTTTATGGTTGAAAATGAACTATAGTCATGCTGATAAAATAAACAATAAAATTGGATGCAGGATGTTTAGAAACTTGGCCATCAAACAGAGATCAGGTGCACAGATCCTTCCTTGTAGCTAATGGTTATCTAGTGTGTGCTCATTTGGAAACCACAGAGAATTAGAGCTCTTTGATCAGACCATCTGGTAGGAAATTTCAAGGAATTTATAAGGAGGTTGTCAGGGACAATGCTGAAAGATATGCCTGCAGAAATGGAGGTTGTCAGGGACAATGGTGAAAGATATGCCTGAATAAGTGGAGATTCCTGTTCTCCCTGACACAACTTCACCCAGAATCTTTGGGAATGTATCTAGTATAAACATCCATCTCTGAATCAGACTTATTATCACAGACTTATATATAATGTGCCAGCCGGTGGTATGGTGGCATCAGCACCGGACTTTGAAGCAAATGGTCCTGGGTTCGAATCCAGCCATCTCCTTGCACGCTTTACACCTGCGCTAAGTTGAGCATCAAGCTAGCAACTCGGCCTCATAAAAAACAAACAAATGCTAAAGGAACGCTGATCTGTTGTTCCCGATGATCCGTTTTCTCCCGCAATGCTTCAGATGGCAGCACTGGCTTGTCCACAGGGCCGTAAGGCCTCAGAACCCCAAAGACGAGCTTGTCTTCTAGGCCGAATCCTTAAGATATTGAATTGGGATGAAGTGGTGCCCCAGAACTGGGAAACATCTCAGCCCATTTCAGGATGACACTTTAAAATTTCAATGCAATTAATCCCTACAGATCTGACTCAAACAAACTCAAGGCTTTAAAAAGACAAAAACAATGAAAATAAACTATAAAACCAACAATAAGAGGGTAAAACTGATGTTTTAAACTACTCTATCAGATCTTTACCACATTGTGAGATTCCCTTAAGCTTATTCTGAATAAGTGAATATCTTGCACAGCATGGTTACATCATAAACTCACAGGGGGTTTCAAATCGTTTAATTCAAATGCATCTCATCGTAACACAATATTTAAATTAAGCACCTTCATACTTTGTGCGGAAGCACTGTATTTCAGTTTGAGAGACCAATCAGCCGATGACAAGACGACAACAGAGAGGACGTTGCCTGCATTGGGGAGCGTGCCTTATGAGAATGGGTTGAGTGAAGTCGGCCTTTTCTCCTTGGAGCGACGAGGATGAGAGGTGACCTGATAGAGGTGAGCAAGACAATGAGAGGCATTGATCGTGTGGATAGCCAGAGGCTTTTTCCCAGCGCTGAAATGGCTAACATGAAGGGGCACAATTTTAAAGTGCTTGGAGGTAGGTACAAGGGGGAATGTCAGGGGTAAGTTTTTCACACAGAAAGTGGTGGGTGTGTGGGAATGCGCTGCCGGCAATGGTGGTGGAGGTAACTACGATAGGTACACGGAGCTTAGATAAATAGAGGACTATGCGGTTGGGAGATTCTATGCAGTTTCTTGAGTACAGATCCTGACCCAGATCTGGGTCGTACCTGCCAAATATCCGGACCTGTCTCTCGGTTTTTTTGCACTACCTTACTTTCCATTTTACTATTTTCTATTTATGATTTATAATTTAAATTTTTAATATTTACTAATTATTACTATTTTTAATTTTTAATATTTGTAATCCAGGGAGCGGAAAGTGCAGAATCAAATATCGCTGTGATGATTGTACATTCTAGTATCAATTGTTTGGCGACAATGAAGTATAAAGTAGTGGCTAGCACGACATTGTGAGCCGAAGGGCCTGAAATGTGCTGTAGATCTTATATGTTCTATGGTCTATGTTCTAGAGAGCTGGTGAATCTCACAGGCAAAGCCTTCACCACCACTGAGCGCATCCACAAGGAGCACTGCCACAAGAAAGCAGCGTCCATCGTCAAGGAACCCCATTCCCCCACCACCATCCCGGCCATGCTGCCATCAGGAAGGAGGTACGGGAGCCTTGGGTCCCACACCTCCAGGTTCAGGAACAGTTATTACCCCCCGACCATTAGGATCCTGAACCAGCATGGATAACTTCACTCATTTCAACAATTCCGCAACCTACCAACTCATTTTCAAGAACTTGACAGCTCATGTTCTCAGGATTATTTATTTACTTGTTTTGGACAGTTTGTCTTCTTTTGCACATTGGTTGTTTGTCAGTCTTCATCTGTGTGTGGTTTTTCATTGATCCTATTGTATTGCTTTGTTCTTCCGTGAATGCCTGAATGAAACTTAATCTCGTGGTAGTACCCAGTGATATAGATGTATTTTGTTCATAAATTTACTTTGAACTTTCAATGAAGGATGAACTCTAGGCGCCCTCCCAAGACTACGGTCAACACGCTCCTAGAAGACAGCGGCGCGGCTAATGTAGATGAACTGAACACACTGATGAGGGAGAGAGAGAAGTGGAGAGTCCGTCATTGTGCCTGACGCCGGCCCCCCAGGCCTGAGTTGACGTAGTAGTAGCTCAATGGAATTAGAAACACAAGATCAGAAGAGAAGGAGAAATCCAATTCCGTCCCACGAGCCCGTTCCCTCATTCCTTTAGGACTTGCCTGATCTGTGCCACAACTCCCATTCCTTAATAATGCTTTACGCATCAGAAATCTATCACAGTTTTGAGCAATACTTCACCTGGGGTTGTCTGTTGTGCCCGGTGCTCCTGATGCAGCCTCCTCTACACTGGTGAGACCCGTCATTAGTTGGGGGACCGCTTTGTCGAGTATCTCCAGTCTATCCACCAAAAACCGAACTTGCCGGTAGCCAAATATTCTGATTCTGATTCCCGTTCCCACTCCCATTCTGACATGTTGGTCCATGGTCTCCGCTCGTGCCACTATATCTATGAGGGTGAAGGAGCAACATTTTATATTCCACCTGAGTAGCCTCCTACCCGATGGCATGAATATTGATTTCTCCTTCCAGTAAAACAATTTTCGTTCTCCCTCCCCTCTTCTTCTATTCCCCTCTCTGGCCTCTCGCCTCTTCTCACCTGCCAATCACATCCCCTGGATTCCCTCCTCCTTCTCTTTATTGAATTGAATTGAATGATCTTTATTGTCATTAAACATAGGTACAATGAAACTCTGTTTGGCTTCCTCTCAGGCAATTAAATAAAGTGGTAGATAAAAACAGGACAGTAGTAGAAAAACAGTATTAAATAGATAAGTAGCAGAAAATAAGCTGCAGCAGCACCAGAATATCACAGTAATGCACAAAGTGCCGCTAGTGCGAGTATTGGTTCACTCTCCTCTCCTGTCAGATTCCGTCTTCTCCAGCTCCTGACCTTTCCCGCCCACCTGGCTTCATCTATCACCTTCTAGCAATCCTCCATCCCTGCCCTCCACTGTTTTACTCTGGGTCTTCCCCCTTCCGTCTCGATCCTGAAGAAGGGTCTCGGCCTGAAATGTCGACTGTTTATTCATTCCCATAGTGGTTGCCTGGCCTGCTGAGTTCCTCCAGCATTTTGTGTGTGCTGCTTTACAGTTTTGAAAAGTTTGAAAGATGCTCACCCTCAGCCGCTGTTTGGAGGAAAGGGCTCTGAATTTCCAATCTGCCTTTTGCCAGGTGTTTTCTAACATTGCCCCTGAATGTTTTGAACAACCCACAAAAGGCTGGAGGGACTCTGCATCTATGGCAGGGAATAAACAGCCAAATTTTGGCCGAGACCCTTCATCTAGGAAAGAAGGGGAAGAAGCCAGAATAACAAGTGGGGGAGGGGAAGGAGCACAATCTTGCATGTAATAGGTGAAACCAGCCTCTAAACTGACAATATGAGCATCAATTTCTCTAAATTCCGGTAATTTCTCCCTTCTCTTCCATCTCTCTTTTTCCATTCCTCATTCTGTCTCCACTTTTACCCCTTCTCTTCTCCCTACCTGCTTATCACCTCCCTCTGGTGCCCTTCCTCCTTCCCTTTCTCCCATGGTCCACTGACTTCTCCTATCAGATTCCATCTTCTTCAAACTTTTGCATCTTCCACCTGTCCCCTTCCATCTTCACAGTTCATCCACCGGTCACTTCACCCACCCAGCTTCTCCCTGCATGGATGCTGCCTGACCTGCTGAGGTCCTCCAGCATTTGCTACGTTTTTCTCTGGACTTCTGGCATTTGCAAAATCTCTCGTGTTTGTGCTCTGAATGTCTTGGCTCCAGTTTCTGGGTTAATATTTTGGCCTGTCCCATATTCCAAAGGAAGTAGTCTCTCTGAATCCAACTTGTCAACATCTCTAACGAATCACCTGCTAACCCTCACCATGAGATGCCATACAATGGAGCAACATGGGAAAGGCCAGTGCTGGCTCGAAGGGCTGAATGGCCTACTCCTGCACCTATTGTCTATTGTCTACAAATCCATTCCTGCTGTTCCTACACAGTAAAGAAAATATTTTTAAAGTCATTCCTTTCTCTGTTCTGATTCAACAACAGGAGATACCTGCAAATAAAGGAGACATTGTACAGGTTATTAGAAATTACTTTATTAAAGTTACATAACAACAAAAATACAGAAAAAAGAAAAATAATAGTTAACAACCAATCAGTAAGTCACTCCACACTAAAATGCTACCAGAGGGAACCACAAGTGTCTGACATCTTTTCCAGTCAGCCAGTCTCTCTCTCTCTCTTCCCTCCCTTCCTCTCTCCCTCCCTCTTTCCCTCCCTCCCTCCTCGCATCCTCTCTCTCTCCCTCCCTCCCTCTTTCCGTACCTGCCCCTCTCTCTCCCCCACCTCTCCCCCTCCCCTAAGTCCTTCTCCCCACACAAAAAGGCGAACAAAATGGATCAGGTACATTGACCACCCCCCCCCCCAACAAAATTTTGTGTCCCCTTTGGCTCAAGATCCTGATGGCTGAGGGCTCATAACTGTTCCTTGACCTGGTGGTGTGAGTCCTGAGGCTCCTGTACCTTCTTCCTGATGGCAGCAGCAAGAAGAGAACGTGGCCTGGGCGACGAGGGTCCCTGGTGATGAATGCTGTCTTCCTGCGACAGTGTTTTGTGTGGACGTGCTCAATAGAGGGGAGGGCACCCTCTCCAGGCTCCGCCACTATTTTCCACCCGTGCCACTCAGGCCCAGAGTGAGGAGCATGCTCCAGTATTAAATTCGACCAAACCTCAGTTATTGCTCAGTTTCACTCTTGCTGCAATTAAACCCTGCAGAACCCGGCAGCACGGGAGCATAGAGTTTAGTGCAACACCAAACGGGGTTCAATTCCCGCCGCTGTCTGTAAGGAGTTTGTACGTTCTCCCCGTGACCGCGTGGGTTTCCTCCGGGTGCTCCAGTTTCCTCCCACAGTCCAGTGATGTATGTTTAGGGTTGGTGAGTTGTGGACATTCCATGTTTGCGGTGGAAGCGTGGTGATGCTCCCAGCACAATCCTCACACTGTGTTGACCTTTGACACAAATGATGCATTTGACTGTGTGCTTCGATGATTCAATGTGCATGTGACAAATAAAGCTGGTGTTTAATATTTAAAATGTTTACGCGGTGAGCAAATCATAGGGAGAGCCTCCGGCGATTTCTCAGATCCCTTCCAAACTTGTCCAGCTCATCCAGAGTTTCTGCACAGTTAGGATCTGCAATTTGAGCTCTGAAGTCAGGCAAGGCCGTGTGACGTCGGCGATCATATTTAACCTGGTGATCGGCTGGGTTATGAGGCAAACAATGAAAGAGAAGCAGAGAGGTATTAGTTGGACGATGTTCTCTACTTTAGAAGACCTTGACTTTATGGATCAACTCACATTACTATCACATACCACACCACCCAATGCAAGAGGAAACTCGATACTTGTTTACCTCTGGTGGACGGGTTGTCAGCCAGAGAAAGACCAAGGCCGTGACCCTCAATGTAGAGTCTCCTCCTCCCCTCAAGGTATATGACGTCCACTTACCCAGCACCAGCAGATTCACCTACCCGGGCAGCACCATTCAGCAGGATGGTGAGACCAGGGACAACATCCAGTGTAGACTCAATAAAGTTAGGAATGTCTTCAGATTAATGGGCAACCTATGGAGGTTAACCAAGTACGGTATCAATGCCAAGGTGAAGCTGTACCAGAGCTATGCTCTGTCTTGTGAGGGTCAGAATGCTGGCTCATGACAGGGAGGGACCTTGCCAGTCTGTCGTCATTTCACACCACGAGCCTCCAGAAGATCCTCCAAAATCTTCTGGCCAAAGAAGATCTCCAACCACGCCATGCTTCTTCAGTGTCACCAAGAGGACATGGCCACAATCATCCTGAGGAAACGTTGGCGATGGATTGGGCTCCATCATCAAGACAGCACCTCATAAACACAAAATACTCTGCAGATGCTGGGGTCAAAGCAACACGCATAACACGCTAGAGGAACTCAGCAGGTCGGGCAGCATCCGTGGAAACGAACAGTCAATGTTTCGGGCCAAGACCCTTCGTCAGGACTGAAGAGGGAGGGGGCAGGGGCCCTGTAAAGAAGGTGGGGGAAGGGTGGGAAGGAGAAGGCTGGTAGGTTCCAGGTGAAAAACCAGCAAGGGGAAAGATAAAGGGGTGGAGGAGGGGAGGTAGGGAGGTGATAGGCAGGAAAGGTGAAGAAAGAATAGGGGAAAACACAATGGGTAGTAGAAGGAGGCAGAACCATGAGGGAGGTGATAGGCAGCTGGAAGAGGGGGCAGAGTGAAACTGGGATGGGGGAAGGGAGGGGGAGGGAATTACCGAAAGCTGGAGAATTCTATGTTCATACCAAGGGGCTGGAGACTACCCAAACAGTATATGAGGTGTTGCTCCTCCAACCTGAGTTTGGCCTCATCGTGGCAGTAGAGGAGGCCATGTATGGACATATGGACACCTGAAAGGTGCAGGAAACGCAGGAGACTGAAGATGACTTGGTGCCGTACCATAGAGGCAGGAATGAGGACCATGAACCACACCTGGGGTCCAGTGGAGAAGATGGCCAAGTTCAGACAGAGCTGGAGGACCTTCTCTGCTGCCCAAAGCACCTACGGAGTAACAGGCCTTAAGTAAGCAGGGTTTATATGAACACAGAAGATTCTGCAGATGCTGGAAATCTTATGCAGTGTTCACAAAATGCTGGGGGATCTCCACGGGTCTGGCAGAGCATCTATAGAGGGGAATAAGCAGTCGCCATCTTGGGGCAAGCTCCATCATCAGGATTGGAAAGGAAGGGAGAAGAGGCCCGAAAACAAAGGTGGTGGTAACACGGTTCCCTCTTGTTCTCAATCACCTATTTATGGTTATATAAATTGATCTCTTTTCCAGAGGGTGAATGCAATTTCAAGCACTGAATTTCTGATTACATTAGGGGTAAATACAGTACACACTGCAATGTAATTCAAGGCCGCCTTCAGGGAAATTCCGCCGAATCGATGTGCTGGTGCCCAGCGGGATACAAGAATGATCAGACAAAAGGGGCGAAAATTCTCGGATAAAAATGTTTGTGTTCTCGGACCTAAACACTCACCAGAGGATTGTAAAGCAGAGCCGAACACTCTTTTTTTCCGCCTGTATGGATCAATAATGATCTAATTTACTGGTTCATTTAGTGTAAATGATAACGCAGCCTAGTAACAGGTTTGGGACAGATGGCACGTCACATAATAAGGCAGCCAGGCCGGGCTCTGGGAAGCACAGTCTTAGTGGAAGGAAAGCAAAGGACATGCTGGGTATAGTACTGGATATTAGCAGGAGACTGCCACTGTTCAATCATTCATTAGAGGAAGCTTTGCAGAACAATGTACCTGCAGGCAATAGATGGCTGTTCAGGCAATCTTCAAGGACGACCACACAATGATTTAGTACATTTCTGCACAATCTATCCTACTTGGCCACTGAAACCCTCTCCACAGCGATGTGTCGCTGCTTCTAATGCTGTAGATTGGGCCTTATTTGTCGCCCGTTCCCTGCAGAGTATTCTTGGCTTTTCACCTTGCTGTTTGGCAGGTTTTGGAGGACAAAGTGATTGCAAAGAAGCCAGGCGTGTCAACGTTCTGCAAAAAAAAAAAAAAATCTGGGAATTAATAGAAATCCTCCTCCTCCGTTCCTGGGAGACACCACAGGGGCAGAGAGGAAAGTTTTTAGACAATAGAAGAAATAAGTCGGAACAGATGAGGGCAGCAGGGGTACATATCCAGACCACACTGGCCAGAGCCCCAAAGTAATCTATCCAACTTTCCATATGGTTCCTGCAATGACGCAAATCACAGCAGCAGTATAAGGCCATTCAGCCCATTGAGTACCCTACTCATTCCATCATGGCTGATTTATTTTCTCTCTCAACCCCACTCTTCTGCCCTCCTCCCATGACCTTTGACACCCTGACTAGTTAAGAATCTATCAACTTAAAATCGAGCCAATGACCTGACCTCCGCAACCACCAGCGCCAATCAATTCCAGAGATTCGCCACCCCCCGGCTATTTCCACTTTGGTAGTAGAAATAAATGTGCCAGCTATTTTCTAAACGAGGAGAAAATCCAAAAATCCAAAAAGAGAGAGGAGAAGATGGCGGTGCAATGGCGGCTCGCGCGGCCTCTCCGGTGAATGATATCTGTAATCTGTCAAGTAGGGGACCGTGCACAATCCTGATTTGATGGAGACGGACGTGAGAGTACGGAGGAACATCTGGAAAACTTCTGAAATGCCCGCTTCGCTGCCACTGCTATTGTGTGGTCCGGAATCTCCGGAGCAGTAGGCCCCGGAACCTCGGTTTTGCGTGTTTCAGCGGCCGGGGCGAGATCGAAGGCGCTCGGCAGAGGATGGTGCTCGGGAGGCTGTATCGGAGAGGCTGCTCGGAGGCTCGAAGTTTTCGGATGGATGGACTCAGTGTCGGCTGTGGTCGGCTGCTTCCAAGGTATCGGCAAGTTGATAGTGCCTGGAGGTTGATGGCAGGGAGTTTCTCCCTTTTGCCGCCTGCTATCGGGGACGGAGTCGATCGACTCGGGGACTTTTGAGACTTTTTTTACTGTGCCCATGGTTTGTTCTTCATCAAATTACGGTATTGCTTTGCACTGCTGTAACTATATGTTATAATTATGTGGTTCTGTCAGTGTTAGTCTTTGGTTTGTCCTGTTTTCTGTGATATCACTCCGGAGAAACATTGTATCATTTCTTAATGCATGTATGCATTTCTAAATGACAATAAAAGAGGACTGAGTGTTCTCATAATCTAAAAAAGAAATCTGAGACGGAAAGGGATTTGGGAGTCCTTCTGCAGAACACCTTAAATGTTAACTTGCAGATTGAGTCCACGTTGAGGAAGGCAAATGCCACGTTAGCATTCATTTCAAGAATCTGGAATACAAGAGCAGGGATGTGATGCTGAAGCTTTATAAGGCCTCACTTTGAGTATTGTAAACAGTTTTGGGCTCCTCATCTTAGAAAAGATGTGCTGGTACTGGAGAGGGTCCAGAGGAGGTGCACAACGATGATTACAGGAATGAAATGTTTATCATATGAGGAACGTTTGATGGCTCTGGGTCTGTACTCGCTGGAATTTAGACGGATGGGGGGTGGGGGGATCTCATTGAAACTGTTCGAATGTTGAAAGGCCTAGACAGAGTAGATGTGGAAAGATGTTTTCCATGGGGGAGAGTCTAGGACAAGAGAGTACTGCCTAGGGATAGAAAGGTGCCCTTTCAAAAGCAGAGATGCAGAGAATTTTCTTTAGCCAAGGGGTGGTGAATTTGTGGAGTTTGTTGCCACATGTAGCTGTGGAGGCCAGGAGGTTGGGTGTAATTAAGGCAGAGATTGATAGGTTCTTGATTGGACATGGCATCAAAGGTTATGGAGAGAAGGCCGGGAACTGGAGTTGAGGAGGAGACAGAAAAAAGGATCAGCCATGATTGAATGGCGGAGCAGACTCGATGGGCCAGATGGCCTAATTCTGCTCCTATGTCTTATGGTTTTACGGTCTACTGTGCTTTACACCTGGTCTGGAGAAACATTGTTTTATTTGGCGGTGTAGATGTATATAGTTAAACGACAACAAATTTGTCTTGATTTGAAGTTGTATTCTCATTCAGAAGCTCTGGGTGGCATGGTAACGTTGCGGTTAGTGTAATGATACTATAGCACCAGTGACCCAGGTTCACTTATGCCGCTATCTATAGGGAGTGTGTCCGTTCTCTGCATAACCGCGTGGGTTTCCTCCAGAGGCTGAGGTTTCCGCCAACAATCCAAAGATGTCCTGGTTAGTAGGTCAATGGGTTTTTTTTTAGGCATCTGTTAGTCTTGTGAGACCATGGATTTGCGCCTTGGAAGGTTGTATGGAAGACCGGCAGTTGCCCATGCTGCAAGTCTCCCCTCTCCACGCCACTGATGTTGTCCAGGGGAAGGGCATTAGGACCCACACAGCTTGGCACTGGTGTCGTTGCAGAGCAATGTGTGGTTAAGTGCCTTGCTCAAGGACACAACACGCTGCCTCAGCCAAGGCTTGAACTAGCGACCTTCAGATCACTAGATGAACGCCTTAACCACTTGGCCACGCACCAACACCTATGGTCAATGGGTTACATAGGTGTAATTCGGAGGCATGATCTCATTGGGCTGGAAGGGCCTGTACCATACAGTATCTCTTAATAGATAAAATAAATAAAAACATTAAGAATATTAGAAGTGAATTGCTCATATCGAAATGGTGATATTCATACCAGCCCTTGACCAGTGTTTCCCACAATACTGGTTTTCTTCCCAGTCTTTGGATACAAAAGACAGGTCACAAGAGAGTCTGCAGGTGCTGGACACCTAAACAAACACACACAGAATTCTGGAGGGTCAGGCAGCGTCTATGGAGAGAAATAAGCAGTCGACGTTTCAGGCCAAGCCCCTTCATCCAGACTGAAAAGGAAGGGGTAGGAAGCCAGAGTGAAAAGGTCGGTGGGTCCTGTCAGCATTTCGTTAGTTGCTATAGGCAGTTCGCACGGAATAATGAAATCGGGGTAAACTGAGATTCTGTACTTTCTTTGTGGCTGGACGTTAAGGATATGGCAGCAGCAGAGGGACTGCTGAGAGATTCACAAAGATGTTGCCGGGGCTGCAGGAATGCAACCATGTGGAAAGACCTTTTAGGCTGAGGTTGGTTTCTTTAAGGTGAAAGAGACAACGGAGAGATTTAATCCAATTGTACACAATAAAGAGAGGCCGAAAGAGAGCCATTATCATCACCATTATGCACCATGTCGGGTGGTCGTGGTCCTTGTCCATGATTGTTCTTGATAAACTTTTCTGCAGAAAGGGTTTGTCATTTCCTTCTTCCGGGCGGTGTCTTTACAAGACAAGTTACCCCAGCCATTATCAATACTGTTCAGAGGCTGTCCACCTGGCGTCAGTGGTCACATAGCCAGGACTTGTGATATGCACCAGCTGCTCATACAACCATCCACCACCTGCTCCCATGGCTTCATGCGATCCTGATCGGGGGGGGGGGGGCTAAGCAGGTGCTACACCTTGCCCGAGGGTGACCTGCAGGCTAGCAAAGGGAAGGAGCACCTTACACCTCCTTTGGTAGAAACATATCTCCACCCCACCACCCTCAAAAGAAGGTAAACAGGGAAATAATCATTTCACCTAGCAGAGATATCAGTAACCTAGGAACATAGTCATAGTCATAGTCATACTTTATTGATCCTGAGGGAAATTGGGTTTCGTTACATTTGCACCTACCAAGAATAGAGTATAAACATAGCAATATAAAACCATAAATAATTAAATAATAATATGTAGACTATGCCAGATGGAAATAAGTCCAGGACCAGCCTACTAGCTCAGGGTGTCTGACCCTCCAAGGGAGGAGTTGTAAAGTTTGATGGCCACAGGCAGGAATGACTTCCTATGACGCTCAATTTATTGTGCGAGGGAGGTGTTGGGGGCGCTTTGGGGGTTTGTGAGTTTTTGTTTCTTTTTCTTTTCATGTGGAGGGGGTTATGTCTTTCAACTACTTCTCTGGTTTCCTATGTTCTATGGCTATCTGGTGAAGGCAAATCTCGGAGTTGTATACATACGGATAATAAAATGAACCTTTGAACTGTTGGTAAAGGGATGAGTTGATAAAGGGATGGGCAGGTGAATCCTATTTGCTGGGTGGAGACTCGGAGATGCCTGCATGTGCAGGCTGGGAGGAAACAGCCATGGCCAGGGCAAGTAAAACAGAAAATACCAAAAATATTCAGTAGGTCGGGCAGCATCTGCGGGGGAAGAATCAAAGTCCACATTTCAGGTTGATTATCATATGTGGAACTAATGAAACATCAATATCAGTGCTTTTTTTAGAATTACAGTCGTGGCTGTATATTTGCTTTTCAAATATCCTGAGGCCTTCGCGACAGATTTGCAGCAATTGTCTTATCTACCTTGCTGAGGCTTGTATAGATTTAATTCCGGGAACCCAGCCCCCCTGAGCCAGGGATTCCTATTTATAGCGCAGAGGTCTGTGAGCTCGTTCCTGGCGCAGGCTGCGTTAAGTCATCAGGGAGGTTTCCTCCTCGTCTTTTCCTGTTCTGCTCCTTCTATCACACGCAGGACCGGCCAGAGGAGCTGAAGTGTTAGGTTCACATTGTGCAGTTGCGGGGAACGCTCCAAGGATCTGGAGTCGGGGGGCTCAGGGGCTTCCAGAACGTTCTCTCTCTCAGGTTCAGCAAACAGACAGGAAGACAACGGAGAGACGGCAAGGGGTACGACGGGCAAGGGAATGGACAGGGAGTGGAGACAATGTGAAGTAGATAGTGAAGAGATAGTGGGGAGACATGGGGGAGAGAGTGGGGAGAGGCAGAGGAGAGACAGTGGTGAGAGTGGGGAGACAGTGAGGGAGATAGCTGGGGAGATGGTGGAGGAGGAGGTGGAGATGAAGAGAGACTTGCATATTTAATATTTCAATAATATTTGAGTAATCTTGGATATATATTGGTTGATTAAGCAATTTTCTTCATTTAAATAATTCAGTACAGGTTATATGTATAAATACAAGAATTGCATTTGTCATCACACTACCACCTGATATGCCTGTGCCTCGCTTAAAGTAAACTTAAAGTTAGACCAGCATTTTGGATGCCTGTGTCTTCCTTGGAATTAGTGTAATGCTTTGAAGTTATGAAACAACAAGGACAGTGGGGTGAGAGAGAGAGGGAGGGAGAGAAAGAGAGAAGAGGGAGTGAGAGAGGGAGAGAGGAGAGAGTGAGTGAATGAGAGATTGAGAGAGAGAGAGAGAGAAAGAGAGAAAGGAGAAAGAGAGGAGAGAGAGAAAGAGAGAGGAGAGTGTGAGAAAGAGTGAGAAAGAGAGGGAGAGGGAGAGACAGACAGATTAGATTAGATTATGAGGACACTCAGCCTCATTTATTGTCATTTAGAAATGCATGCATTAAAAAATGATACAACGTTCCTCCAGTATGATATCACAAGAAAACACAGGACAAACCAAGACTAAAACTTACAAAATAATTATAACATATAGTTACAACAGTGCAAAGCAATATCGTAATTTGATAAAGAGCAGACCATGGGCACGGTAAAAAAAGTCTCAAAGTCCCGATAGACTCATCATCTCACGCAGGCGGTAGAAGGGAGAAACTCTCCCCGCCATGAACCTCCAAGCGCCGCCAACTTGCCGATGCAGCACCATTGGAAGCACCCGACCGCAGCGGACTCTGAATCCGTCCAAAAACTTCGAGCCTCCGACCAGCCCCTTCGACACAGCCTCTCCGAGCACCATCCACTGCCGAGCGCTTCGATCCCCACCCCGGCCGCCGAGCAACAAGCAAAGCCGAGGACTCAGGGCCTTCTCCTCCAGAGATTCCGGATCACACAGTAGCAGCAGCAGCGAAGCAGGCATTTCAGAAGTTTCACCAGATGTTCCTCCGTGCTCTCACGTCCGTCTCCATCAAATCAGGATTGTGCACGGCACCCTACTTGACAAGTAACAGACATCACCACCAGAGTGGCCGCTGCGAGCTGCGTCGCGCCGCCATCTTCTCCTCCCTCCAGAGGGAGAGAAAGAGAGGCACAAGAAGAGCGGCAGTGAAATAACCAAGCAAGAGCAATGGATGGACAGTGAAGGAGACAGTGATAAGGTAGCCAGCGAGACACTGAAAGGATATTAATGGTGAAAATGTATGCACAAGGAGAGAGAGACTACGGAGTGGTAGTGAAAGAGGCAGAGAGGGGAACAGTTAGTGGGACAGTGACTGAGTCAGTAAATACTCACAGGGCAGCTGACCTTAAGTTGCTTCTTGTTGCTAATAATCTAATTTAATAATCTGTGAATATATAAAATATAACAATAGCATTTGACCTACTACAAACCGTGACATTTGATATACTGACAAAAAATACTGGCTTCTTATTCATGACAGAAATGAATCCTTCCTGGGCGTAGTCCTTGTGGCATTTTACCTGCTTGATGGTCTGACTCTCTGCACAAAATATTGCCAGTCCATGCGCAGAGGAGACTGCACAGAGAATGCAAGCATTTCACCTGGCTCAGCCTATGTCAGAATTGCTCCTGTCTAAAGGTTGCGAGTTCAAGCCTCGCTGAAGGGCGCGAGCAGGTCTTGGTAGGCAGATCCGTGAGTACTGCAGAGCCAACCAGTGATATCCTTCATTCTCCATGTGTGCTCACCTGCCACGTACATCCCCAACATTCCTCCCTTAACAGACAAAAGTAAAGTCTGCTTAAATTGCCCTGATTTTATTTACGCTTTAGGAATCTGACTGTGGACAAAGGCAGCAGCCTAATTCCTTCTATAGTAGCAAGTTTAAAGTTCGAAGTACATTTATTATCCACTTCTCTTCGGTATTCACCAATGAGAGGGAACTTGATGATGGTGAGGACAATATGAGTGAGGTTGATGTTCTGGAGCATGCTGATATTAAGGGAGAGGAGGTGTTGGAGTTGTTAAAATACATTAGGACAGATAAGTCCCCGGGGCCTGATGGAATATTCCCCAGGCTGCTCCACGAGGCAAGAGAAGAGATTGCTGAGCCTCTGGCTAGGATCTTTATGTCCTCGTTGTCCATGGGCATGGTACCGGAGGATTGGAGGGAGGTGAATGTTGTTCCTTTGCTCAAAAAAGGCAGTAGGGATAGTCCGGGTAATTATAGACCAGTGAGCCTTACGTCTGTGGTGGGAAAGCTGTTGGAAAAGATTCTTAGAGATAGGATCTATGGGCATTTAGAGAATCATGGTCTGATCAGGTATAGTCAGCATGGCTTTGTGAAGGGCAGATCATGTCTAACAAGCTGACAGAGTTCTTTGAGGAGGTGACCAGGCATATAGATGAGGGTAGTGCAGTGGATGTGATCTACATGGATTTTAGTAAGGCTTTTGACAAAGTTCCACATGGTAGGCTTATTCATAAAGTCAGAAGGCATGGGATCCAGGAAAGTTTGGCCATGTGGATTCGGAATTGGCTTGCCTGCAGAAGGCAGAGGGTGGTGGTGGAGGGAGTACATTCAGATTGGAGGATTGTGACTAGTGGTGTCCCACAAGGATCTGTTCTGGGACCTCTACTTTTTGTGATTTTTATTAACGATTTGGATGTGTGGGTAGAAAGGTGGGTTGGCAAGTTTGCAGACGACACAAAGGTTGGTGGTGTTGTAGATAGTGTAGAGGATTGTTGAAGATTGCAGAGAGACATTGATAGGATGCAGAAGTGGGCTGAGAAGTGGCAGATGGAGTTCAACCTGAAGAAGTGTGAGGTGGTACACTTTGGAAGGACAAACTCCAAGGTAGAGTACAAAGTAAATGGCAGGATACTTGGTAATGTGGAGGAGCAGAGGGATCTCGGGGTACATGTCCACAGATCCCTGAAAGTTGCCTCACGGGTGGATAGGGTAGTTAAGAAAGCTTATAGGGTGATAGCTTTCATAAGTCGAGGGATAGAGTTTAAGAGTCGCGATGTAATGATGCAGCTCTATAAAACGCTGGTTAGGCCACACTTGGAGTATTGTGTCCAGTTCTGGTCACCTCACTATAGGAAGGATGTGGAAGCATTGGAAAGGGTACAGAGGAGATTTACCAGGATGCTGCCTGGTTTAGAGAGTATGGATTATGATCAGAGATTAAGGGAGCTAGGGCTTTACTCTTTGGAGAGAAGGAGGACGAGAGGAGACATGATAGAGGTGTACAAGATAATAAGAGGAATAGATAGAGTGGATAGCCAGCGCCTCTTCCCCAGGGCACCACTGCTCAATGCAAGAGGACATGGCTTTAAGATAGGGGTGGGAAGTTCAAGGGAGATATTAGAGGAAAGTTTTTTACTCAGAGAGTGGTTGGTGCGTGGAATGCACTGCCTGAGTCAGTGGTGGAGGCAGATACACTAGTGAAGTTTAGGAGACTACTAGACAGGTATATGGAGGAATCTAAGGTGGGGGCTTATAGGGGAGGCAGGGTTTGAGGGTCGGCACAACATCGTGGGCTGAAGGGCCTGTACTGTGCTGTACTATTCTATGTTCTATGTTCTATGTATGCTATATACAACCTTGAGATTCATCTCCTTACAGGCAGCCACTAATCAAGAACCCATTAAAAAAAAGAATGAACACGCAATGTGCAAAGAGAGAGAAAAAAAAACTATACAAACAATAAAAAGCAAGCAAACAGCTTTCAGAACGGAAGTGAGTTCTCAGACATGAAGTCTGGAGCAGCCGGCGCAGGCCCACGGCCTCAGGCTCAATTCGTCACGCAGCGCAGCAAAATGTCGCGGAGCTCTCACAGGCACGAAACCCGGATCAGCCAGAGCAGTTTCACAGCCTCAGTACAACAAGCATCGCGGAGCCGCTCCTGACATCAGGCCTTTTCAATCCATCCAGCCCGGTGTTTAAATCAGCCAAACACCAGGTCGTTCTAGACCTGGGCCCTGTCGCGTCAATACGCTTCGGGCCTAGAACTCGTCGTCACCTTCCAGCCCATACCCGAACCTCCTAAATCAGCCCAGAGCTTAAATCGATCAAACCTCGCTCTCGGTTTAGGTAGACGGGCCACGAACCTCCTCCACTCCCACTTTTCTCTGCTCCGCACGCCCCGACTGAAGTTAAGTTAGTCACTGTGAAATGAAGGGGGGTTTACTAAGTACATAATAATATGCTTTATCGATGCAAATTTTGCTTTATAATACATATTAAATGTATTTAGTTGAGAAATACAAAGTGAATGGGGTCAAAAATATTCCCTTTAAACCCAATTACTGACTTACTAGGAAAAAACAGTTGCTGAATAACTTTAATTATATTGCGTTTCACAAAAGTATTAAGTTTTTCTTCCTTATTTCTTGGAAAATACACTTTCTGAGTCATTAAATTATTTTTACAACAGATTTTAAAGGCAGAACATTAATCACTGAAATTTTTGCATACCTCGTTTCTCAAGTTCACTGACTTAGCTATAAAACTGCATTTAGAAAATTTATTGCAATTGAAAATTTTAAAGAGCAAATTTTCAAGTTGATCTGAGAATCAGGCTCTATCCCATTCTTTTATGTCAAAGAAAGAAGCCACTCAGCCCCTCAGGATTTTAATGATTCTTAGCGCAATCCTATCGATCGTTCTATGGTTCAATGGGTCAAATTAATATCAGAGAACGTATACAACCTGAAATTCTTACTCTTCACAGACATCCACAAAACAGAAGAAAAAACATCCAAGAATGAATGACAGAAAAGGATAGAACCCCAAAGACCCCACCCCCTCCTACGCACAAGCAGTAGCAAAAGCATCAACGTCCCCCCAATTACCCCCTCACCGCCATGCAAGCAATGGCAAAGCCCCCTAGAGGCCATGATCCAGAGCCCATCAAAAATACATCTGTCCATCCCAACACTTCATGCAGGAGAAAGGTATCACTCCTGCCACAGTGAGAGGGGAGGCCAACAACTCGCTGTTTTGGTGTTATGGTCTGCAGCGTCGCTTGTTTCGACAAGCTGCCTACACTGCTGCCTCCAAGTTCCGGTCTCCCGCGATGCTTGTCTGTCACATCGGCCAGAAACTGAATTGAGCACCAGGCCACACCCCAAAGGCACGGGTCTTCCTGGCCGCTCCTGGAGATGGCGAAAGCAAAAGCTCAGCGAGCTCCAAGAGCAGGAAGCCACTGACATGAAGAACAGCAGTTTGTGTGCAGCTGTAGATCACAGACTCGGACAGGATCCCAACCACCTTGAAAAGGAAAGAAAAGATATTAAAGAGGATGGGCTAGAAGAAGTCAACATCTTTAGCTCCTTCCTATCATTCCCATTTCCCCATTTACTTCTTTTTGACTAATTCTCTGGCGTCACGACCAGGTGCTGACGGCAGTAGAAGAAAGTATCTCCTTGGCCATTAACAATAGTAGGCACATCCACTAAAGCAGAGAGCTCAAAGCTGGAGACCAATCACAGCCTCAGCCCAGATCACCAGCAGGCTTGGTCACCACAGCGTCTGAAAGTCAATCGAAAGTTGGCAAGCAATCAAAATTCCCTGACTTCATCAAATCATCTTCTCTGAGGCCTGACACGGTCATTCTTTCAGAAACCTCGAAGCGGGTGGTCATGGTGGAACTGACAGTGCCTTGGGAAGACCGGATTGAGGAGGTGTTTGAACATAAGTCAAGTATCAGGAGCTGATAGAACAGTACCAGAGACAGGGGTAGAGGAGATAGATGTGAGCATATAGAGGTGGGGTGTAGAGGTTTTGCTGTGCAGAACCTACTCTCTCCTTGGCATTACGAGGGCTGCAAGAAAGAAAAGAGCCATCAGGACCATCACAGAGGCTGCTGAGCGAGCCTCCAGGTGGCTTATGGATCAAGAGGTGTGAACCATGGACTGATGCTGCTGGGACACAAGCCGGGCCTGATCAAGAGTCTGTGCTGGCCAGTGCGATCATGGTTCCTGTTGTGTGCTGGGGTAGCAGACACCAACAGAATCAACAAGCTCATTCCTAAGGCCAGTGATGTTGTGGGGATGGAACTGGACTCTCTGACGGTGGTGTCTGAAAAGAGGATGCTGTCTAAGTTGCATGCCATCTTGGACAATGTCTCCCATCCACTACATAATGTACTGGGTGGGCACAGGAGTACATTCAGACAGAGACTCATTCCACCGAGATGCAACACAGAGCGTCATTGGAAGTTATTCCTGCCTGTGGCCATCAAACTTTACAACTCCTCCCTTGGAGGGTCAGACACCCTGAGCCAATAGGCTGGTCCTGGACTTATTTCCTGGCATAATTTACATATTGCTATTTAACTATCTATGGTTTTATTACTATTTAATTATTCATGGTGCAACTGTAACAAAAACCAATTTCCCCCCGGGATCAATAAAGTATGACTAAACTAAACTGATCAACCCTGGCTGGGTCACCTAGGTGAGAGTGTCTGATGTTGAAAGACCCAAAACACTCGATGACCCAGGTTACACAACTGATCATGTGTCCCAATGCATCCTAGGATGTATCTCAGCATCGCGCATCCCCGTCAACTTCCGGCGATTCTCCATCCGAACAGCATGTCTTTGGGATGCGAGTAGAACCTAAAGGACCAAAGAGTAAGTCAAAAGGAGATCCGACATATTCCACACAGAGAGCACCAGAGATCAGGATCAAACATTTGTTCACTCTGAATCCAGGATCTAAATCCTCTGTTTTGGAACAGAGATGAGGAGTTTCTTTATTTCGTAAACAACAGGAATTCTGCAGATGCTGGAAATTCAAGCAACACACAGCAAAGTTGCTGGTGAACGCAGCAGGCCAAGCAGCATCTCTAGGAAGAGGTGCAGTCGACGTTTCAGGCCGAGACCCTTCGTCAGGACTAACTGAAGGAGGAGTTAGTAAAAGATTTGAAAGTGAGAGGGGGAGGGGGAGATCCAAAATGATAGGAGAAGACAGCACAGGGGGGGATAGAGCCAAGAGCTGGACAGGTGATAGGCAAAAGGGGATACTAGAGGGGACAGGAGGTCCGGGAAGAAAGACAGGGGGCGGGGGGACCCAGAGGATGGGCAAGAGGTATATTCAGAGGGACAGAGGGAGAAAAAGGAGAGTGAGAGAAAGAATGTGTGCATAAAAATAAGTAACAGATGGGGTACGAGGGGGAGGTGGGGCCTTAGCAGAAGTTTGAGAAGTCGATGTTCATGCCATCAGGTTGGAGGCTACCCAGACGGAATATAAGGTGTTGTTCCTCCAACCTGAGTGTGGCTTCATCTTTACAGTAGAGGAGGCCGTGGATAGACATGTCAGAATGGGAATGGGTTGTGGGATTAAAATGTGTGGCCACTGGGAGATCCTGCTTTCTCTGGCGGACAGAGCGTAGATGTTCAGCAAAGCGGTCTCCCAGTCTGCGTCGGGTCTCGCCAATATATAAAAGGCCACATCGGGAGCACCGGACGCAGTATATCACCCCAGTCGACTCACAGGTGAAGTGTTGCCTCACCTGGAAGGACTGTTTGGGGCCCTGAATGGTGGTAAGGGAGGAAAATCTTTCCCTCCCCCCGTCTCTCTGCATTCCGCAGGGATCGCTCCCTACACAACTCCCTTGTCCATTCGTCCCCCCCATCCCTCCCCACTGATCTCCCTCCTGGCACTTATCCGTGTAAGCGGAACAAGTGCTACACATGCCCTTACACTTCCTCCCTTACCACCATTCAGGGCCCCAACAGTCCTTCCAGGTGAGGCGACACTTCACCTGTGAGTCGACTGGGGTGATATACTGCGTCCGGTGCTCCCGATGTGGCCTTTTATATATTGCTGAGACCCGACGCAGACTGGGAGACCGCTTTGCTGAACATCTACGCTCTGTCCGCCAGAGAAAGCAGGATCTCCCAGTGGCCACACATTTTAATTCCACATCCCATTCCCATTCTGACATGTCTATCCACGGCCTCCTCTACTGTAAAGATGAAGCCACACTCAGGTTGGAGGAACAACACCTTATATTCCATCTGGGTAGCCTCCAACCTGATGGCATGAACATCGACTTCTCTAACTTCCGCTAGGCCCCACCTCCCCCTCGTACCCCATCTGCTACTCATTTTTATGCACACATTCTTTCTCTCGCTCTCCTTTTTCTCCCTCTGTCCCTCTGAATATACCTCTTGCCCATCCTCTGGGTCCCTCCCCCCTTGTCCTTCTTCCCGGACCTCCTGTCCCATGATCCTCTCGTATCCCCTTTTGCCAATCACCTGTCCAGCTCTTGGCTCTATCCCTCCCCCTCCTGTCTTCTCCTATCATTTTGGATCTCCCCCTCCCCCTCCAACTTTCAAATCCCTTACTCACTCTTCCTTCAGTTAGTCCTGACGAAGGGTCTCGGCCTGAAACGTCGACTGCACCTCTTCCTAGAGATGCTGCCTGGCCTGCTGCGTTCACCAGCAACTTTGATGTGTGTTTCTTTATTTCGTGGTTGCATGTGGGACAGCGAATCTTAGAGTTGTATTCCGTATACATACTTTGATAATAGATGTACTTTCAATCTTTGAAACTTTTGAGTTTAGAAGACTGAGGTGGCAACTCATTGAAACTTACGGAATATTGATTGACCTAGGTAAAGTGGACAAAGAGGGGATGTTTCCAGTACTGGGAGAGTCTATGACCAGAGGCCACAGCCTCAGAACAGAAGGATGTCCCTTTAGAACAGAGATGAGGAGGAATTTCTTTAGCCAGGGGGTGTTGAATTTGTGGAATTCATTGCCACAGACAGTGGTGGGGGCCATCATTGGGTATATTTAAAGCAGAGGTGAATAAGGTCTTGATTAGTAAGGCCATCAAAAGTAATGAGGAGAAGGCAAGAGAAAGGGGTTGAGAGGGTTAATAAATCAGCCAAGATCGAATGGCGGAGAAGGCACCGCCTCAGAGTACAAGGGTGTCCTTTTAAAACAAAGATGAGGAGGAATTTCTTTAACCAGAGAATGATGAATCTGTGGAATTCATTGCCACGGACAGCTGTGGAGGCCAAGTCATTGGATACGTTTATAGGTTCTTGATTAGTAAGGCTGTCAAAGATTATGGGGAGAAGGCAAGAGAAAGGGTTGAGAGGGATAGTAAATCCTCCATGATGGAATGGCGGAGAAGGCATCATTGGCTGAATCATGATAGACTGAGTAGCCTAATACTGCTCCTGCGTCTCATGGTCTAATCACGATTTTTACTGAGATACAGAGCGGAATAGGCCCTTCCAGCCCTTCGAGCCACGCCGCCCAGCAATCCCCCAATTTAATCCTAGCCTAATCACAGGACAAGTTAAAATGATCAATTAACCTGCCAACCAGTACGTCTTTGGACTGTGGGAGGAAACCGGGGCACCCGGAGGAAACCCACGTGGTCATAGGAAGAGTGTACAATCCCCTTACAGTGGTGGGAAATGAACCTTGGGTTGCCTGTACTGTAAAGCATTGCGCTAACCACTACACTACCAATGTCCAACGGCTTATAGATCAGCCATGATGGAATGGAGGAGCAGACTCGATGGGCCAAATGGCCTAATTTTGCTCCTGTGTCTTATGGTCTTAAGGAAACTGGGTCTCCTACACCTCTTGGACCCAGTCTTCCCACCACCTTAACAATGATAGAGTTCCTTTGGTCTCAACCTACCTCCCCATGAGCTTACACATCCAACATATCATCCTCCACAACTTCCACCATCTCTGAAGGGATCCCAACACCAAATACATCTTTATCTCCCCCCGCCCCGACACCCCCGTTTTGTGCTGGGTTCATTCCTTCCACTATTCACTTGTCCATTTGTTCCTCACGGCACTTATCCCTGCAAGTGACCCAGCTGTAGCATGAATATCGATTTCTCCTTCCAGTAAAAATATTCCCCTCCCCCTCCCATCTTTGTCTATTCCCCATTCTGGCCTTTTACCTCTTCTCACCTGCCTATCACCACCCGCTGAGTCCCCTCCTCCTTCCCTTTCTCCTATGGCCCACTCCCCTCTCCTATCGGATTCCCTCCTCTCCAGCCCTTTATCTTTCCCACCCACCTGGTTTCATCTATCACCTTCTACCCATCCTCCTTCCCCTCCCCTCCACCTTTTCATTCTGGCATCTTCCCCCTTCCTTTACGATCCTGGTGAGGGCTCTCGGCCTGAAAAGTCGACTGTTTATTCATTTCCACGGATGCTGCCTGACTGGCTGAGTTCCTCCAGCATTTTGTGTGTGTTGCTTTGGCTAATATCGATTTATTTATTGACATATGTACCAAGATAGTGTGGGAATCTTTGTTCTCCAAGCATGGTGAGAAGACGGTGAGAAGATGGAAGCACGAGCAGACCACTCCCTCTGAAAGGATCTCTAAGTGATGCCTGCCGTGTCTCTTTTTGTCGAATAAAAGTCTACTTCATATCTACCAGCTGCATTTCTCTGGTGACAACAGCAGGATAGAAGCAATTTTTGGGCCTGGAGTACATGTCTTACTGTCAGGAGTTTAGAAGAATGAGGGGGATTTTGTTTAAATTTATCAAATATTGAAAGGCCAAGATGGAGCGGATGTGGTGAGGATGATTCCTACCTTGAAGGAGTCTTGGACCAGAGGGCACAGCCTCAGAATGCAAGGGCAGAGGTGAGGAGGAATTTTTTTAACCAGAGTATGGTGAACCTGCAGAATTCATTGCCACAGATGGCTATGGAGGACATCATTGGGTATATTTAAGGCAAAGGTGGATAGGTTCTTGATCAATAGGGTACCAAATGTTACGGGGAGAAGGCAGGAGAATGGGGTTGAGGGGGATAATAATCAGCCATGATAGAATGGCGAAGCAGACTCGATGGGCCGAGTGGCCTAATTCTTCTCCTTTGTCTTATGGTCTTTTGCTTGATGGGAGTGGGGGAGAAAAGAGAACGTCTAGGACAGCAACTCTTCTAACTGCATCTCGGTGCCACCCTTTCAAAGATGATCTTCTTTATACCATCCGCTCCCATGTCTCTTAGCAGGAATTGTTAGGTGTTGTAAGGAAATTTGCTGCGATTTTTTTTCAAAAAAAGCAAACCAATGATCATTGAACCGAAAGGTTTTGCTTACTGAAGCTGTGATGAAGATTAATGTAATATTTGCCCATTTAGTCAGCAGTCCCACCATTATGATTGCCTGTTATTGCGTTCTTGTATTTGGGATAAATCAAAATTACCTCCAATCAAATTAAATTAAGTATGACTTACATACTGTAAAATGTTGCTCATCAAACTTATTAAACAAATGGTGCATTTATTTCCATTTTTTGTCAGTTCTGTTGCTTATAAATTGTTTGAATGCATTGGAGTTCTTGAAGGCAATGTCAAAGCAATGCGCACAGTTCTCTTGACATTGAGTTGACTTCCGCATACAGAAAGTTCAAGTTTAATTGTCATTCAACCGTACATGAATACCCACAACCTTCTGCAGCTTCTTTCCATTTTGTTTTTTGCGCAGGATGGAAGTAAGCTGCAGAAAGTCGCAAAGTCAGTCAGCTCCATCACGGGCACCAGCCTCCTCAGCATCCAGGACGTCTTCAAGGAGCGATGCCTCAAAAAGGCGGCGTCCATCCTTGAGGGCCCGAATCACCCAGGACATGCCCTTTTCTCATTGTTACCATCAGGGAGGAGGTACAGGAGCCTGAAGGCACACACACTCGATGATTCAGGAACAGCTTCTTCCCCTCTGCCATCTGATCTCTAAGTGGACTTTGAACCCATGAATGCTACCTCACTACTTTTATAGAATATAGAACAGTACAGCACAGTACAGGCCCTTCAGCCCACAATGTTGTGCCGACCCTTAAACCCTGCCTCCCATATACCCCCCCCACCTTAAATTCCTCCATATACCTGTCTAGTAGTCTCTTAAATTTCACTAGTATATCTGCCTCCACCACTGACTCAGGCAGTGCATTCCACGCACCAACCACTCTCTGAGTAAAAAACCTTCCTCTAATATCCCCCTTGAACTTCCCACCCCTCACCTCAAAGCCATGTCCTCTTGTATTGAGCAGTGGTGCCCTGGGGAAGAGATGCTGGCTATCCACTATCTATTCCTCTTAATATCTTGTATACCTCTATCATGTCTCCTCTCATCCTCCTTCTCTCCAGAGAATAAAGCCCTAACTCCCTTAATCTCTAATCATAATACATACTCTCTAAACCAGGCAGCATCCTGGTAAATCTCCTCTGTCCCGTTTCCAATGCTTCCACATCCTTCCTATAGTGAGGTGACCAGAACCGGACACAGTACTCCAAGTGTGGCCTAACCAGAGTTTTATAGAGCTGCATCATTACCCCGCAACTCTTAGACTCTATCCCTTTATAATTTAGCACTTTAATATATATATTTCTTACTGTAATTTACGGCTTTTATTATTATGTATTGCAATGTACTGCTGCCGCATAACAACAAATTTCCTGATATTTGGCAATGATATTAAATTTGATTCTGATTCTAATTCTGAAATCAAGCCAAACAAAATGGTGTTACTCGGGGGCCAAGCTGCAAAGCATAGTACCAACAGTCACACACTGCATAATGCACATATAGCACATACAATATAAAATGTCAGTAAAACACAGTCACACAAAAAAAAATATAGTCCCGGTCCCTGAGTCCGTGAAGGTTGCAGCAGTCTGCAGTCGAACACAATACATCTTGTCTTCTGCCGAGTGAACTCTAGGGGGCAGCACCAACTCCAGCCTGGACGGCGCACCACGTAACCCCTAGTGGAACGCTCCAACTCTAATGCCTCTCCCCTGGGTGGATGGGGGTAATTTCACTGTCACGGGTATTTAACTCTGGAAAGAGGCACCACCAAAACTAGAGAAAACAGCGGTGAATTTGCCTACTTATAAATTACAGTTTTGTGATATTCTTTTGTTCTTCATCCACAGAAAGTTAGCCCCCTCTATAATATTCACATTTGATGGAGAGTGAGGGCCTGTCCGTCCTCGAGCCAGGGGGTTTGGGGAAACAACAGGGAAGATTGTATCATCAGAATAGCGAGTTGCTGGTCTCCACACTCGCTGCAGAAGAGACCTTTCTCTCCCTCGATGCAGAGAACCTGTCAGAGATCCCACAGTGCTGGGTTATGGACTGTAGTTTTTGTTGGACTCTAGATCAAGGTCTTTTTTGGGGGGGTGCTTTTGCTATTGCATGCATGGTGGGGGGTGTTGGTGAATCTTCTAGTGCAAGTGAGGGGAGGGTTGACGCTTCAGCTGCTGCTTGTGAATGGGAGGGGGTTGGGAGGCTTTGGAGTTCTGATGTTTCTATCATTCACTCTTTGGGGCTTCTTGTCTGTGAAGATTTAGAATTTTAGATTAGATTATGAGGACACTCAGTCCTCTTTTATTGTCATTTAGAAATGCATACATGCATTAAGAAATGATACAATGTTTCTCCGGAGTGATATCACAGAAAACAGGTCAAACCAAAGACTAACACTGACAGAACCACATAATTATAACATATAGTTACAGCAGTGCAAAGCAATGCCATAATTTGATGAAGAACAAACCATGGGCACGGTAAATAAAGTCTCAAAAGTCCCCGAGTCGATCGACTCCCAAGTTCCCGATAGCAGGTGGCAAAAGGGAGAAACTCCCTGCCATAAACCTCCAGGCACCGTCAACTTGCCGATGCCTTGGAAGCAGCCGACCACAGCCGACACTGAGTCCATCCGTCCGAAAACTTCGAGCCTCCGAGCAGCCTCTCCGATACAGCCTCCCGAGCGCCATCCTCTGCCGAGCACCTTCGACCTCTCCTTGGCCGCTGAAACACGCAAAGCCGAGGATTTCGGGGCCTTTTGCTCCGGAGATTCTGGTTACCACACAGTAGCAGCGGCAGCGAAGCAGGCATTTCAGAAGTTTTCCAGATGTTCCTCCGTACTCTCACGTCTGTCTCCATCAAATCAGGATTGTGCACGGTCCCCTATTTGACAGATAACAGATATTCATCACCGGAAAGGCCGCGCGTGCTGCCGTCGCACCGCCATCTTCTCCTCAGATGTCAGGTTGTATACTGTATATATTCCTCGATATTAAAATGAACCATTTGAATTAATGCAAATGGGGCAGAGAGATCAGCACTCTGACCTATGAAGTACAACTGTGGGGGGAAAGTGAAGTTATCCATTTTGGTTGGAAGAATAGAAAGCAGATATCCTAGAGTCATGAAAAAACCACAAAATGGAAACAGATGCTTCCAAGGCAAGGGACCCAGAACACTATTATATAGAGGTCTCAGTACACAGTTGGATATGAAACACAGGGATAGCGATTAATTAGGGGGTTAAATGGTATTTATTTGCAAGAAGAAGGAATATAAATGCTGAAATTCAAATGGTACAACTTGGAACAATTGCAAAAGCAATATTAACATTCATTTTGAGAGGACTAGAATATACAGAAGGACAGTACTAGAATATGGGTTGGTGGGGTGGAGATATATCTCTGCCAAAGGAGGTGTAAGGTGCTCCTTCCCTCCACTAGCCTGCAGGTCACCCTTGGGCAAGGTGTAGCACCTGATTAGCCCCTCGATCAGGGTCACATGAAGCTATGAGAGCAGCTGGTGCACATCTCTAGTTCTGATTATGTGACCACTGACGCCAGGCAGACAATCTCTGACACCACGCTCAGGTTGGAGGAGAAATACCTTATATTCCGTCTGGGTGGCCTCCAACCTGATGGCATGGACATCGATTTCTCAAACTTCCAGTGATTTCCCTCCCTCCCTCTCCTTCACCATTCCCCAATCCGGTTTCTCTCTCTCACCTCATCTGCTTACCTGCCCATCACCTCCCCTTGGTGCTCCTCCACCCTTCCGTTTCCTCAATGGCCTTCTGACCTCTCCTATCAGATTCCCTCTTCTCTAGCCCTTTATCTCTTTCACCAATTGACTTCCCAGCTCTTTACTTCACCCCTCCCCCTCTCCCAATTTCACCTTTCACCTGCCACCTTGTACTTCTTCCTCCCCTCCCCCCACCTTCTCACTCTGACTTCATCTTTTTACTCCAGGTCTGATGAAGGGTCTCGACTGCACTCCTTTCCACAGATGCTGCTGGGCCTGCTGAGTTCCACCAGCATTTTGTTGTTTGGATTTCCAGCATCTGCAGATTTTCTCTTGTTTGTGAAAAACCACAGTTTGAGTACGCTGCAGATCATGGACTTCAAAAGAACCCCAGCCACCTTGAAAAGTGAAAAAGAAAGATTAAAGATAGGAAATCAAACTGTTTCCACAGATGAGCTAGAAGAAGCAGCCATTTGGCACCATCTTAGCCCTGCCTCTGATAAGAATCTGCAGTCTCTCTCTGTCTTATTTTAGTTGGAAAAGGAGGATAATGCAGAAAGTTTGGTCTTGGATTGTCACATGTTGTGGAGTCTTCAGGATCAGCTCACTCCTCATGGAGGAATCAGAAGTGGAGAGGGTGAGCAGCTTCAAGTTCCTCGGTGTCAAGATCTCTAAGGATCTAACCTGGTCCCAACATATCGATGCAGTCATGAAGAAAGCAAGACAGGGGTTATACTTTATAAAGAGTTTGTAGAGATTTGGCATGTCAACAAATACACCCAAAAGTTACACTTCTATAGG
This sequence comes from Mobula birostris, assembly GCF_030028105.1. Taxonomy (NCBI): domain Eukaryota; kingdom Metazoa; phylum Chordata; class Chondrichthyes; order Myliobatiformes; family Myliobatidae; genus Mobula; species Mobula birostris. The sequence goes on from NC_092398.1 coordinate 9,264,946, forward strand.
TATATTGTGGAGAGCATTCTGACAGGCTGCATCACTGTCTGGTATGGAGGGGCTACTGCACAGGACCGAAAGAAGCTGCAGAAGGTTGTAAATCTAGTCAGCTCCATCTTGGGCATTAGCTTACAAAACACCCAGGACATCTTTAGGGAACTGTGTCTCAGAAAGGCAGTGTCCATTATTAATAACCTCCAGCACCCAGGGCATTCCTTTTCTCACTGTTACCATCAGGGAGGAGGTACAGAAGCCTGAAGGCACACACTCAGCGATTGAGGTATAGCTTCTTCCCCTCTGCCATCCGATTCCTAAATGGACATTGAAGCTTTGGACACTACCTCACTTTTTTTAATATACAGTATTTCTATTTTTTGCACATTTTTTAAAAAATCTATTCAATATAAATAATCGATTTTCTGGTGAATGCAGCAGGCCAGGCAGCATCTCTAGGAAGAGGTACAGTCGACATTTCAGGCCGAGACCCTTCGTCAGGACTAACTGAAGGAAGAGCCAGTAAGAGATTTGAAGGTGGGAAGGGGAGGGGGAGATACTAGCTCTTCCTTCAGTTAGTCCTGACGAAGGGTCTCGGCCCAAAACGTCGACTGTACCTCTTCCTAGAGATACTGCCTGGCCTGCTGCGTTCACCAGCAACTTTGAAGTGTGTAGCTTGAATTTCCAGCATCTGCAGAATTCCTCGTGTTTGCGTTTTTAAATAATTGATTTACTTGTTTATATATTGATATGTTTTATTTTATTTATTATTTTTTTCTCTCTGCTAGATTATGTATTGCATTGAACTGCTGCTGCTAAGTTAACAAATTTCACATCACATACCAGTGATAATAAACCTGATTCTGATTCTAGAGATGAACATAGAACAATAGATGTAGAACAGTACAGTACAAGAACAAGCCAATTGGCCCACAATGTTGTGCCGAACCAGCTAAATATAGCAAACTAATGCCTCAAATGTATTCGCCTCTACCACCATACTAGGCAGTGCATTCCAGGAATCCATCAGCCTCTGCGTAAAAAAGAATTACCTCTCACATCCCCTTTGAACCTACCCCCATCTCACCTTCAATGCATGCCCTCTGGTATTTGACATTTTAACCCTGAGAAACTTTTACCCTCAGTCCACTCTATCTATGCCTTTCATAAAGTTGTAAACCTCTGTCAGATCTTTCTTCAACCTCCGGCACTCTGAGGAAAACATCTCGGGTTTATCCTGCCTCTCGTGATAGCGCATTCCCTCTGAACCAGACAGCATCCTGGCAAGCCCCTTCTGCACTCTCCCCAAAGCCTCAACATCCTTCCTACAGAGGGGTGACCGGAACTGTGTGTAATCACAGCTGTTCATCTGCTCTCCGAGACATTGATCCAGTTAAAAGCGGCTTTTATCTGTGAAGGTCCGGAGACCCCGGTGATCCTCTCAGCTGTTCTCGCAGTCCTTTGTAGGGACTTCTCATCCAATGTTTGGCTGCTCCCAAACCAGACGGAGATGCAAATTGTCAGAACGTTCTCCATGGTGCTCCTGTAAAATTCAGTCAAGATTGGTGAGCGGGGGACAGGAACCTCGCTTGCCACAATCTCCTCAGGAAGTGGAGGCATTACTGTGCCTTTTTATTCAGGGAGGTGATATTGAGGGACCAGGTGAGGTCATCATGATGGTGCACTTAACTCTCTCTGAGGAGGAGCCTCGTAATGTAATAATTCAAAGTTTATGCACTTTTGACATAACAACTATGGGACAGACTTCAAGAGGGAATCTGTACTGTTCTCCTGAATTTCCCTCATAAAGACTAAACAAGACTGTATTCATAAACACAAGAAAGTCTGAAGATGCTGGAAATCCACAGCAACTCACACAAAATGCTGGAGGAACTCAGCAGGTCAGGCAGCGTCTATGGAAATGAATAAACGGTCGACGTTTCGGGCCGAGACCCTTCTTCAGGACTTAAAATGAAGGGGGAAGACCCCAGAATAAAAAAAGTGGGGCGAGAGGAAGGAGGCTGACTGGAAGGTGATAGGTGAAGCCAGGTGGGTGGGAAAGGTAAAGGGATGGGGAGGGTGGAATCTGATGGGAGAGGAGACTGGACCATACAAGAAAGGGGAGGGGGAGGGACGCCAGTGGGAGGTGAGAGTGGGGAGTAGCAGACTCTATTTAATTTTTCTCTTCAAGTCACAGACTTTCCAGACACTTACCCATTGTAGGACAATTCACATTATCCTTAGAGGGGAAAAAAGTATTCAAACCAAGGTTTTCGTCATATCTAAAGCACTTTTCAGACAGTTGGATATTTTTATTTTAAAAGTCATTGTTGCACTGCAGAAACTGAAATACCCAGTCTGCACTCACCAAGTTCCTGAATTTATAAAGTGACAAGATATGCGTGTGCTTCAAGATTCAATAGTTCTTATTGTCATTCTTCAGAGTACAAGTGGAAAGAGGATGAAATGGTTGTTACTACAGATCTGATGCAGCATAAACAAAAGCAATAAACATACAGAACACAACAAAAATGTACTAAATACAAAGGCAACGTAGAAAGTGCCGTGTGTAAGTGAACAGACACAGGCTGATTCAGTGCACTGCTTTGCTCTGTACTCAGCTGAGGGTCTGTGAGTGGACTCTCTTTCTGGACCTTGGTTAGGCTGATTCAGCTTGATGCTCTGCTCTGCGCTGAACTGAGGGTCTGTGAGTGGACCCTCTTTCTGGACTTTGGTTCAGAACACTGTTTGCTTGCGTTTCTTCTTTGCGTGATTCATTTTTTTTCTCTCTGCACAGTAAGTATTTGACGGTCTTTTTTAAATGGGTTCTCTTTGGGTATCTTTGCTTTGTGGCTGCCCTCTTAGAGACAAATCTCAAGGTTGTATAATGTATACGTGTTTTGATAATAAATGTACTTTGAACTTTATTTGACCATAAGATATAGGTCCATTGAGTCTGCTCCACCATTTCATCATGGCTGATCCATTCTCCCTCTCAGCCCCAGTCTCCTGCCTTCTCCCCATATCCCTTCCTGCCCTGACTAATCAGGACTGAGTTTTGGCCATATATACATAAAACAAGCTTGTATACATAGACAGATTGTATGCAATCAAGTGGTCCTAGGTGCAGGGGTATCTGTTGTGACAAAAGACCAAGTTATCAGAAGATTGATGCCAATAAGAGAGATAAGAGAGAGACAAATGGGGGAAACATTCAAAATGCTAATAAGAGAGAGACGAGAGAGATTAACGAAAAGAGACACAGTCCCGAGTATTGTCAGACTGGTTGCTTTGAACCTGAACTGTTTGAAGTTTGATGGACAGGCGATACCCCAGCAGGGGGATAAAAGGAACAGGTTCGCTAAGGTAAGGGAGACACCACGACACCACGAGATAACGAGACCCCGGAAGTGCGTTGTGCCCCTCCCCACAAGTCGGTGGGAGTTTGGAGGTCTGGTCATGGGACCGACCATAGACGCACAGGGTGAGAAGGTACGATCGGCGGGAACCTGGCGTGTGTGTCTGCCCTTGCCTGGGTGCCGGGTTCACCACAGAAGAACGATCGTATCCGGAACGGAGGGGTCACAGTCGGTGACCTCAGAAGACATTACAAAGGGCTCGCCCGAAAGCTAACTGCGAGGAATATCAAAGGTCTGTCTGAATCCGATTTGAATATCATCATTCGCTCTCTCTCTCTCTCTCCCCACGGCACAACAGCGATTACTGCGAACTGAACTAAACTGAACTGAACTCTGCGTCACTTGAGACTGATCATTTTACACCTAGACTGCGATAGAGCTTGGTTGATCCTATTATCCTAGTTCTGTGTACATGTGTGTTTTATCATTGCTAACCTGTTGTATTTATATCCTTATGTTTAGAGTACTGTGTTACTTATTTGTTTAATAAAACTTTCTTAGTTCCAGTAATCCAGACTCCAACTAAATGGTCCATTTCTGCTGGTTTGGCAACCCAGTTACGGGGTACGTAACACTGTACACAAGGTCTGTACAAAAGGCGACTCTGACAGGAAATAATAAATGATATGATATGAAGGTTAACAAGTTGCTCTTCTTTGCAAAAGAATATTTTTCAGCCATTTACGAGGCAGGAAGTGAAAGTCAGATTATCAACTTGCCTGGAGGCTGGTACATGACAATAATTCACAAAGTCAAGTTTATTGTCATATGCAACACATACAAAATGCTGGAGGAACTCAGCAGGTCAGACAGTATCCATGGAAACCCCTTTTCAGGGCTGAGAAGGAAGGGGGAAGATCATATCCATGGGTACATGCATGCATAGGTGCTATGAAAAGAAACTTACTTGCAGTAGTATCACAGGCACATGGCACCGGATAAGCATCATTCACAAGAAAAACATAAATTAAACATACATTGTATATGATTTTTACAACAAGGAGTTCAAAGGAGTTTCATGAAAATGATTCTAGATTGAAAGTCTTGTCATATGAGGAGCATTTGATGGCTCTGGGCCTCTACTCACTGGAATTCAGAAGAATGAAGGTTGATCTCCAAATGTTGAAAGTTCTCGATAGAATGGATGTGGAGAGGACATTTCCTGTGGGGGAGGATGCCTAAGACCAGAGGGCACAGCCTCAGAGTAGAGGGATGTCCTCTTAGGACAGAGATGAGGAGGAATTTCTTTTGCCAGAGAGTGGTGTATCTGTGGAATTTGTTATCGCAGGTGGCTGTGGTGGCCAAGTCATTGAGTATATTTAAGGCAGATCTTGCTAGATTCTTGATTAGTCAGGGCATGAAGGGATTCGGGGAGAAGGCAGGAGATTGGGGTTGAGGGGGAAAATTCAATCAGCCATGATGAAATGGCAGAGCAGGCTCAATGGTCAAATGGCCTAATTCTGCTCCTATATCTTATGGTCTTATGGAAAGAACACAATTAGAATTTTTAAAAGTCCATTTTAGTGCAAAGTGATCAAACTGGGCATAGTGTCGCTAAATTGAGGTAGTGATTAAGGTTGGCTCAAAACTGAATGGTTGAAGAGATGTAGCTGTTCTTGAACCTGGTGGTGTGAGACGTCAGGTTTCTGTACCCTCTGCCTGATGGTCTCATCAGCTGTCCATCGATTTTCGATGCTGACTGAGGCCTGGGCAAGGTTGTATGGAAGACCGGCAGTTGCCCATGCTGCAAGTCTCCCCTCTCCACACCACCGACGTTGTCCAAGGGAAGGGCAAGGGCCGATACACCTTGGCACTGGTGTTGTTGCAGAGCGATGTGGGGTTAAGTGCCTTGCTCAAGGACACAACAGGCTGCCTCCGCTGAGGGTCAAACTAGCGACCTTCAGATCACTAGACCAACACCTTAACCACTCGGCCACGTGCCCGATGGTAGCTGTGAGAAGAAGGCATGGCCCAGATAGTGGGAATCTTCGATCAGGAAGAAAGTACAGGAGCCTCAGGACTCACACCACCAGGTTCAGGAACAGTAATTTCTTTCTTTTTGTATTTGCACGGTTTATTGTCTTGTGCACACTAATTGAATGCTCAAGTGTTTCATTGACTGGCTGCACCACAGGCTGGTATGGAAACACCAATGCCTTTGAATGGAAGATCCCATAAAAAGTCATGGACACAGCCCAGGATCATGGGTAAAGCCCTCTAAACGATTGAACACATCTACACGAAACGCTGTCACAGGAAAGCAGCATCCATCATCAGGGACCGCCACCACCCAGGACGTGCTCACTTCTCGCTACTGCTATCAGGGAGAAGGTACAGGAGCATCAGGACTCACATCACCAGGTTCAAGAAGAGTTACTACCCCTCAAACATCAGACTCTTGAACCAAATGTTCTCAATATTTATTGCATGTTTACTTATTATTATTATTTTAGAAACATAGAAACATAGAAAATAGGTGCAGGAGTAGGCCATTCGGCCATTCGAGCCTGCACCGCCATTTATTATGATCATGGCTGATCATCCAACTCAGAACCCCGCCCCAGCCTTCCCTCCATACCCCCGATCCCCATAGCCACAAGGGCCATATCTAACTCCCTCTTAAATATAGCCAATGAACTGGCCTCACCTGTTTCCTGTGGCAGAGAATTCCACAGATTCACCACTCTCTGTGTGAAGAAGTTTTTCCTAATCTCAGTCCTAAAAGGCTTCCCCTTTATCCTCAAACTGTGACCCCTCGTTCTGGACTTCCCCAACATCGGGAACAATCTTCCTGCATCTAGCCTGTCCAATCCCTTTAGGATTTTATACGTTTCAATCAGATCCCCCCTCAATCTTCTAAATTCCAACGAGTACAAGCCCAGTTCATCCAGTTTTTCTTCATATGAAAGTCCTGCCATCCCAGGAATCAATCTGGTGAACCTTCTTTGTACTCCCTCTATGGCAAGGATGTCTTTCCTCAGATTAGGGGACCAAAACCGCACACAATACTCCAGGTGTGGTCTCACCAAGGCCTTGTACAACTGCAGTAGTACCTCCCTGCTCCTGTACTCGAATCCTCTCGCTATAAATGCCAGCATACCATTTGCCTTTTTCACCGCCTGCTGTACCTGCATGCCCACTTTCAATGACTGGTGTATAATCACACCCAGGTCTCGTTGCACCTCCCCTTTTCCTAATCGGCCACCATTCAGATAATAATCTGTTTTCCTATTTTTGCCACCAAAGTGGATAACTTCACATTTATCCACATTAAATTGCATCTGCCATGAATTTGCCCACTCACTCAACCTATCCAAGTCACTCTGCATCCTCTTAACATCCTCCTCACAGCTAACACTGCCACCCAGCTTCGTGTCATCCGCAAACTTGGAGATGCTGCATTTAATTCCCTCATCCAAGTCATTAATATATATTGTAAACAACTGGGGTCCCAGCACTGAGCCTTGCGGTACCCCACTAGTTTTGTGTTTTTTCTCTACCTTTTTATGCTGGCACACTTTTTTTGCACATTGGCTGTTGTCGGCCTTGTTGGGAAACATTGATTCCATTGTTTTTCTTGTGTTTACTGGGACTGCCCACAAGAAAATGGATCTCGGGGTTGTATATGATGACGCACACGTACTTTGAAAATAAACTTACTTCGAACTATGAACTTTGACAGATGTTGTCTTCGTGAAGCAGCACCTCATGCAGACACTACAAATGGCAGTGCGGAGTCCATTACCAGAATACATTCTGAAAGAGTACAAAAATAAGCATGCACGCCAACACCCACACACTTACACACAGTCACACACATACACCTACAAAAAGAGTTAGAATCAGAATCAGATTTAATATCACCGGCGTATGTCGTGAAATTTGTTAACTTTACGGCAGCAGTACAATGAAATATGTGATAATAAATATATAGAGGTTAAAAAACTGAGATTAAGACAACTGCACTACTCCAAAGAGCACTATATGAGGTCACTCTCACCCTCGGCATTAGGCTCTGTGAGTCAACCTGTAGCCGGGAAGTGTTGACCCCCCTCCTGTTAGACTATTTGTGGTAACTTATTTTTTATTCTTTCTTATTCTCTTCTAATATCTGTATATCTGTGCACTTGTAATGCTACTGTGACACTGTAATTTCCTCTGGGATCAATGAAATATCTACCTATCTATCTATCAAAGTGTATGTGGTGCCCTGGTTAAAATTTCTTCTGCTACGCTATGAGGAATTTTATTTTAGCAGTTTTCTGTAAAAGCAGTGTGTCCTGCTGGAAAGAGTGTTTTGGCTTTGGCTAAAGATAAGGAGCCATGTTGTCCAATTTGGGAATGTTGCATCAGGCACAGGATTGTGGGACATGACAGAAGGTTCTAGAGAGCTGTGGGGAAGAGTTTTTGGCAGGACAGTAGTCTGGTTGGGGTCTCTTGGCGGAAGCAGCAGAGCAGGGCACGAGGGAAGATACCACATTATGCCATTGGAAGGAGAGTCTCAGTTGCCAGAAACGCTTTGTCCAGATGAATAGTTCCAAGGTGGAAGGGCCAATACTCCTAAGAGAGCCAGTTTGTTCAAGATGGTCTTTGAGGGAAGACCAAATTGTGGCGGGTGCTTTCATGCAGACCACAGTGTGAGGATGTATTTAAGACAGAGATTGATAGGTATCTGAGTAGCCAGGTTATGGTGAGAAGGGGAGGGAGTGGGACTAAATGGGAGAATAGATCAGCTCATGATAAAATGGCGGAGCAGACTCGATGGGCCGAATGGCTGACTTCTGCTTCTTTGTCTTAGTCTTATGTTTACTTTGAAGATGTTTCATCAAAGCTGGGAACTCTGGGAATTTACTTTGAAGATGTTTCATCAGAGTTGGAAACTCTGGGAATTTACTTCGAAGATGTTTCATCAGAGCTGGTAAGTCTGGGAATTCTTTTCCAGGTCCAGTAAAGGGTTTTGGATCTAAAACATTAATTCCTGTTTTTTTTTTAACCACAGATGCTGCCTGACTTAATTGCTATTGCCATCATTTTCTGTTTTATTTCAGATCTTCAGCCTCTGCAGGATTTTTTTTATTCTACAAAGCATTGATTCTACTTGTCAACATAGAGAATTTAGAAAAGAGTGAACATTATCAGCAGAAGAGAAAATAAAGTTTATCCCGATATATTTAAAAAAAATTTTTAGATCCTGAAGCAGATCCTGATTTTTTGTCATTGGTGAAAACTCGACAAAGAGTTCATTTTAACAAGAATTAAATATTTCAGCGTGATTGAACAAATTTGTATCAAACAATGTTCTTCTTTTCCTCTATTCATTCATATCCATGGTTGTCACTAGAAGTAGCAGCTTTTAACGTTCTTCCTAATTACCCCCGAACTGAAGGGAACAAATTATGGTCAGTTTCAGCTCTGTTCAAAACTCTTAGGCACATGCATATAGCTAGGGAGACTAAGACTTTTGCACAGTGCTGTAGAAATTTTATGTATTGCACTGTACTACTGCTGCGAAAAAAAAACAAATTTCATGACATATTTGAGAGATGATAAAACTGATTTTGATATGGGTTTCTATTGTGGACTGAGAGTGGGAAGGGGGCAGGGAGAGAGGAATCATGGTTGGGAAAAGGGGAAGGGAGAGGGAAGCACCAGAGAGACATTCTGTAATGATCAATAAACCAATTGTTTGGAATCAACTTTGCCCGGTGTCTCAGGGCTGGGTAGGACCATACCTGCATCACTTCCTGCCCCCGGCACTCGTTCTCTGCCACCTGTCCCACACCCTTCCCGTGGCACTCCGCCCTCGCCATTCCCGACATCCCGTGCTCCCGCCAGATTTTCGGACTCACTCTTCGCTCCGTGTCGACAAATACAGTACTCAGCCCAGGATGTGGAGGAACAGCAGAGTCCCCATGACGGGAGGGAACGAGATTAGACCAACTGAGCATCGGTGACACGGCTGAGCGAAACCACGAGACAAATCATTCTCCGCACAAACACAAGGACTCCACTCAAGCGCTAGGCATGAGCCCCCCTAAATAATCATAGATTGCAGAAAACCCGTGCCAGTCACAATTAACTTGACCAGATTAAACAGAAGCCACCAGGGCTTAACGACTCTCGTTAAGACAACAGTTAGAAAATACAGGTACTCGAGAAGCCCAATGCTCTACGGCAAGCTGCGGAGGCCACTGGTGTTCATGGCATACGTCTTTGGCGTATTGGCGAAAACCAGAGCACCCAGAAGAAGCTCGCATGGTCACGGGGAGAAACATAAAAAAACATCGTACAGGCTGCAGCGGGAATTGCAACCGGGTCACCAACGCTATGATAACATCATGCTAACCACTACACGTTCTGGGCTGAATAATGGCAGATGAATAGAATCATAGAGTCAACGAAGAGTACAGCATGTAAACAGGCCCTTCAGCCCATCTAGTACATGCTGAACAATTTAAACTACCTACTCTCAATGACCTGCACTGAGACCATAGCCCTCCACACCCCTAACATCCATGTACCTGTCCAAACTTCTCTTAAGCTTTGAAATCGAGCTCACGTGCACCATTTGTGCTGGCAGCTCATTCCACACTCTCACCACCCTGTGAGTGAAGACGTTTCTCTGTACAATTTTCACTTTTCACTTTTAACCCATGACCACCCAATCTCAAAGAAAAAAGCTTGCATTTTCCCTGTCTATACCCCTCATAATTTTGAATTCCTCCATCAAATCTCCTCTCAATCTTCTACACACCAGGGAATAAAGTCCTAACTTATTCAATCTTTCCTTACAATTCAGGTCTTCCAGACCTGGCAACATCCTTGTAAATTTTCTCTGCATTCTTTCAACCTTATTTACATCTTTCCTGTAGGGAAGAGGTCAAAAATGCACACAATACTCCAAATTAGGCCTCACCAATGTCTTATACAACTTCAACATAGGATCCCATCTCCTGTACTCAGTACTTTGATTTATGAAATGCATTGTGCTAAAAGCTTTCTTTACAACCCTATCAACCTGTGATGCCACCTTCAACAAATTATGGACCTGTATTCCCTGATTCCTTTTGTTCTACCGCACTCCTCAGTGCCCTACCTTTCACTGTGCATGACCTACCCTTACAAACTCCTTACAGACAGTGGCGGGAATTGAACCCAGGCCGCCGGCGTTGTAAATAGTGTTACGCTAACCTCTTTTTGGGCTGAGTGATGGTAGATAAAGTTACTTTGAACTCAACGGCTGTGAAGGCGGATGAAGGCTGCAACAAATCCATCAGCTCCAATCGTCGTGGTTTCCGTGCCATTGGAATCAGTTGGTTGATTTGTGAAGTATCGTGTGCTTCTTGGAGTGCAACATCAAGTACACATTAAACAGGTACACGCACAGGCGTCTTCGCTCTATGGGCCACTTCTTCAGAACGAAGACCATCATCCTCGACCTCGAGGGATAGCCACGACGACGACGATGGTAGATAAATCAGAAGGGCAACAGGAGCCTGAATTTAGAACATAGAATAGTACAGCACAGTACAGGCCCTTCGGCCCACAATGTTGTGCCGACCCTCAAACCCTGCCTCCCATATAAGCCCCCACCTTAGATTCCTCCATATACCTGTCTAGTAGTCTCTTAAACTTCACTAGTGTATCTGCCTCCACCACTGACTCAGGCAGTGCATTCCACGCACCAACCACTCTCTGAGTAAAAAACCTTCCTCAAATATCCCCCTTGAACTTTCCACCGCTTACCTTAAAGCCATGTCCTCTTGTATTGAGCAGTGGTGCCCTGGGGAAGAGGCGCTGGCTATCCACTCTATCTATTCCTCTTATTATCTTGTACACCTCTATCATGTCTCCTCTCATCCTCCTTCTCTCCAAAGAGTAAAGCCCTAGCTCCCTTAATCTCTGATCATAATGCATACTCTCTAAACCAGGCAGCATCCTGGTAAATCTCCTCTGTACCCTTTCCAATGCTTCCACATCCTTCCTATAGTGAGGTGACCAGAACGGGACACAGTACTCCAACTTTATGTAGCACCTTTAACAAATATGTAGAAAACAAAAGTAGGCAGCATACATAGAACATAGAACAGTACAGCTCAGGAACAGGCCATTCAGCCCACAATGTTGTGCTGACCCAGCTAAAAGGTAAATCAAAAACACTCAAACATTAATCTCTCCAGCCTACACCGTGTCGATATCCCTCCATCTTCCTTACATCCATGTGCCTATCCAAATGTCTTTTAAGAGGCTTTAACGTATTTGCCTCTAACACCAAACCAGGCAGTGCATTCCAGGCATCCACTACTCTCTGAGTGAAAAACTTACCCCTCACATCCCCCCTGAACCTACCCCCTCTCATCATCAAAGCATGCCCTCCGGTACTAGACATCTCAACCCAGGGGATCAGATATCCCCCGTCCACTCTATTTAGGCCTCTCATAATCTTATAAACCTCTATCAGATCTCCTCTCAGCCTCCAGAAAAAACAACCCGAGGGTGTCCGTCTTCTCTGACAGCACATGCCCTCCACACCAGGGAGCATCCTGGCGATCGGTGAATGGTGTTAAAGTAGATACAGAGAAAAACTTGGAGTCTTTGCGAACAAACAAATCAAGGCGGAAGAACAATCCGTAAGTCTGATAAAAAGTTAAATCACCCACCAGAGGAAATATTGACCACCTTGTTTGGTGTTCTAATTAAACTTCTTGTTGAGCAGTCAGTCCTATTTCATTGCTTAGCACTAGGGCAGGCCAGCACTGAATCTTAAGTAAAGAAAAGCCATAGGAGATTGTAAGGGCAGATGTCTTAACGGAATATGCAAACCAATCCATTGCAAATTCCACAAAGGAACCAAGGTAATCACCCAGTGAACAAGTGTAACAAATTATTCAGTGATTATCTCAGATGTTCTTCTCGCTCTGCGTTTTCTGTGGTTTTTTTCTTGGAAATTGAATATGTCAATAACTTCAGAGTAAACTAACAGTACCAGAACTTGACCTTTTCTTTCTGTTGTGACATAATACTTTGGTAAATATCATTGGCTTGGATGTATCGACCATCAGTTTTATTTATGGATACACACTCAGTGGCTACTTTACTAGATACAGCTGAACGTTAATGCAAATATCTAATCAGCCAATCAAATGGCAGCAACTCAATGCATTAAAGCATGCTGACATGGTCAAGAGGTTCAGTTGTTGTTCAGACCGGACATCAGAATGGGGAAGAAGTTTGATCTAGGGGATTTTGACCATGGAATGATTGTTGGTGCCAGACAGGGTGGCTTGAGTATCTCAGAAACTGCTGATATCCTCGGATTTTCTTGCTCAACAGTCTCTAGAGCAGGAGTTTCCAACACTTTTTTTGCCATGGACTCCCATCATTAATCAAGGGGTCCATGCACCCCAGGCTGGAAAGCCCTGCTCTGGGGTTTACAGGGAATGTCTCTGTAAACTCCGCAACATTTACTCAGCTCTATGCTGAACTGCAGTGATGCTTGGCTTCGTGGCCGTGGCTTGCAATGTTTACTCAGTTTTGCACTGAACTGTGGCGGTTGCCTGCTCCCGTGGGACTACAACCAGACGTCAGGGGTTAAAGGTGAAAGGTGGAAAGTTTAAGGGGAACATGAGGAGAAACTTCTTCACTTGGAATGAGCTGCCAGCGCAAGTGGTGCATGCTCCAGTTGTGAATGGCATTTGCTTACTTTTAATTGCATAATTTGTATTTCTCTCTCTCTCTCTCTCTCTCTCACTCTCTCTCTGTGCGCATTGGGTGCTTGGCGGTCTTATTTTCTTTTAACGGGTTCTTTTGAGGCTTCAATGGTTTGTGGCTGCCCGTAAGCAGATGAATCTCAAGCCTGTATAATGCATACATACTGTAGTTTGATAATAAATGTACTTTGAAATTTGAACATTAATGGTGCAAAAAAAATCCAGTGAGCAGCAGTTCTGTGGGCAAAAAAATGTCTTGTTAATGACAGAAGTCAGAGGAGAGAGGCCAGACTGGTTCAGAATCAGGATCAGGTTTAATATCGCCAGGATATGTCGTGAAAACTGTTATCTTTGCGGCAGCAGTACAATGCAATAATAATAGGAAAAGACTGTGAATTACAGCAAGTGTATGTGTATTAAATAGTTGATATTAAATAAGTAGTGCAAAAATAGAAATAAATAAAGTAGTGAGGTAGTGGTGGAAACATCTCAAGCAGATGCTGGAAATCCAAAGCAACACACACAAAATGCTGGAGGAATGCAGCAGGTTAGGCAGCATCAATAGAGATGAGTAAACAGCCTGAGACTTTTCTTCAGGTCCTGAGGAAGGGTCTTGGTCCGAATCATTGGCTGTTTACTCTTTTCCATAGATGCTGCCTGGTCTGCTGAGTTCCTCCGGCATCTTGTAGTGAGGTAGTGTTCATGGGTTCAATGTCCAGTCAGAAATCAGGTGGCAGAGGGGAAGAAGCTGTTCCTAAACCATTGAGTGTGTGCCTTCAGGCTTCTGTACCTCCTCCCTGAATGGTAGCAATGAGAAGAGGGCATCAAGCTGACAGGAAGGTGACGGTAACTCAAATAACCAAGTGTTACCACAGCAGTGTGCAGAAGAGCATCTCTGAATGCTCAACGTGTTGAACTTTGAAGTGGCTGGGCTATTCCAGCAGAAGACCACAGACATACACTCAGTGGCCACTTTATTAGGTACAGGAGGTACAGGGAAGAATCTGAATAGGTACAGGCAAGAGCTAAGCTGGAAGTCTGCCTCAGGAAGTGCCTCTGCCCAGCCCTCAAGTCAAAAGACCGCTTACCAAAGTTCCACTTCTCTAGCCCACAAGGGACCATCCTTTAGACTGGATGGTGATAAGATAAGCCATATCACATTTGTTTCCATAAGGACTCTCTAAAGTTCGGGATTAAGAGCAGAGAAGCAGATGGGCTTTTTAAAATAATCAAATGTGATAAAGGATCTAGTTATTAATTAAGTATTAATCAATGTGATTTTTTTTATCACATAGGTATACAAAATTATGAGGGTTATGGATAGGGTTAGTGCAAGCTGGAATTTTCCATTGAGATTGGGTGGGACTGCAATCAGAGGTCATGGGTTAAGGCTGAAAGGTGAAAAGTTTAAAGGGAACATGAGGAGAAACTGCTTCAGTTAGAACGAGCTGCCAGCACAAGTCGATTTCAATGTTTAAGAGAAGTTTGGATAGGAACATGGATGGTAGGGGTACGGTTCGGGAGCAGGTGGATGGTTCAGCATGGAGTAGATGGGCTGAAGGGCCTGTTTTTGTGCTGTGCTTTTCTATGACTATGACTCTATGAGTATTGGAGCCCTTTTATAAGGAGATGAAGAGAGGAGAGACAGCACCTCTCAGAGTTGTTGCATCCCCAAGACCAGCAATGGGCATGCTCCGAGTAAGATCCCAAACGCTGGAGTTTTGGCCAAACTTGGGCTACAGTTTGGTGCATTATAAAATCCTTTACTCATATGTTGATATGGGATAAACACTCATATGTCTGATACAGCAACTGGAATAACAGGTGTGTAAAAAGCTGCAGAGAGCATTGTACTCAGCCCAATACATTACTGGCAGACCCTTCCCCCTTCCCCACCATTGGAAGTATTTACAGGAGGTACTGTAAAGAAGATGGATGTTACCACCTTGAGGCAGAATCCAGACAATGTTACCTTCTTCTACAGAGAACCCTGCCATCCAGACCATGCCATCTTTTTGTACAAAGATCTCCACCATTTGGACAATGCCATCTTCTTGTACAAAGATCCTCACCATCCAGACCATGCCATCTTCTTGTACAAAAATAGTCTCCTTCCAGACCATGCCATCTTCTTGTACAAAGATCTCCACCATTTGGACAATGCCATCTTCTCACAGCTATCATTGGGCAGGGTGCATCACCCAGAAGTCCCCCAGTTTAATCTTAGCCTTATTACAGAACAATTTACAATGACCAACTAACCCACTAACTGGTGTGTCTTTGGACTGTGGGAGGAAACTCCATGTGGTCACGGGGAGAACGTACAAACTCCTTGCAGGCAGTGGCAGGAATTGAACCCCGATCGCCTGTACTGTGAAGTGTTGTTTTAACCACTACGCTTCTCCAAGAAGACCACAAAACTGTCATGGTTTGGAGGGGTGCGTGCCTCACTGACCCAGACAGCTATGTTGGCTGAAGTCAGGGCTTTGGTTCTTGATAGGGTCATCCATGCCAAATAGGTCAAAGGGTAGAGGCCAGACTAAGAGTGGTCCATTGGTCCTCCAGGTTCAGGGGTTCAGCTCACGGCCAACAACCCTGACTAGTGAATCAAAATTGTTAGGAAGCAGCAATGAAGAATCCCTCTACATCTGAGTACGCTCTGCAGAGAGTGGTGCAGACAGCCCAGCGCATCTGTAGATGTAAACTTCTCACTATTCAGGACATTTACAGAGAGAGGTGTATAAAAGGGACCCGAAGAATCACTGGGGACCCGAATCACCCCAACCACAAACTGTTCCGGCTGCTGCCATCCGGGAAATGGTACCGCAGCATAAAAAGCCAGGATCAACAGGCTCCGGGACAGCTTCTTCGACCAGGCCATCAGACTGATTAACTCACGCTGATACAACTGTATTTCTATGTTATATTGACTGTCCTGTTGTACATACTATTTATTATAAATTACTACAAATTGCACATGGCACATTTAGACGGAGACCTAATGTAAAGATTTTTACTCCTCGTGTACATGAAGGACGTAAGAAATAAAGTCAATTCACTTCAATTCAGTATTCCTGGGTCTCCAACCGGGACTTGCGTGACTGTAGTGAAAACGGAGATGAAGCTACTGGCGTGATGAACACAACCAGACATGGAGGACCTTCACTGCCACCATAGACGCCAGTGGCGTAACGGGCAGAAAGTAAGTAACCACTACGCTATGTGCCACCCCGTGAATGATGTATTTAGACGAAGACATAACGTAAAGGTTTTTACTCCTCATATGTGAAGGATGTAAGAAATAAAGTCAATTTAATTCAATTCAATAACCTGCTAATTAGATGTGTGAATGTTTAACATACTTTCTATACAAACTGAAAAAACTTTTCAATGAAATGCAACTTCACCTCACTATTCCTGCAGGACTGGGAGGAGTGCTATACGCTGATCACTAAAAATGAGAGTTAAGGGGAGCTGATAGTATATTTCGGAAGCAATCTTGTATTTCAGCTCAGTCCTGATTTACACTTGCAGTCGGCTTTGTTTTACATTCTCCTTGCCTGCTCAAGCCATGCAGAACAGCATTTACCTTCAAGGGCAATCTGCCTGTTTGATTTGTTGTGAAGTCATTGTCAGAGCGTTCGGCATGGAGCTTTCGGGAAAAAAAAGTTCCGAGTTGATTTTTGTTCATTTTTTGTTCAGGATCTCGGTGCCATTGCCAAGGCCAGCACTGACGGCCCATCCCGTAATGCCACTGAATAGGTGATGACGAGCCGTCCCCGTCAAACACCGCAGTGTCACCCCCGCCCCCTCATTACAGGAATGATATGAAGGCTTTCAGATTCAGTTTCATCTAGATATATGACATGTACGTCCAAGCATACGGTGAAATGTGTTAACAACCAACGCAACCTAAAGATTATTTTGGTTGCTAATGCAAACCTGAGGACTAGAATATAGAGTCATAGAAAAGTACAGCACAGAAACAGGCCATTCAGCCCATCTAGTCCATGAAAGCAAGAATGTAATGCTGAAGCTTGTTAAGGCACTGGTGAGGCTTCACTTGGAATATTGTGAGCAACACAGACACACACAAAATGCTGGTGGAACTCAGCAGGCCAGGCAGCATCTGTGGAAAAGAGTACAGTCGACGTTTCGGTCCTGCCGAAGGTTCTCGCCTCAAAAACGTCGACTGTACTCTTTTCCATAGATGCTGCCTGCCCTGCTGAGTTCTTTCAGCATTTTGTGTGTGTTGCTTTGGGTTTCCAGCATCTGCAGACTTTCTCATGTTTATAATTTGCCCCTCAAACCCCTGCCTTACGTTCCACGTTAAACTCTACGGTTCTTTGCTGTCTGCACGCGACTTCCCTTCTATGGAATCTCTCTCGTTTGTGCTTAGAATATTGTGAGCAGTTTTGGACCTCTTGCCTATTCAGAATCAGGTTTAATATCACCAGCATATGTTGTGAGATTTGTTAACTTTGTGGCACCGATACAATGCTATATATATCTCATAGGCCATCAACTTTTTGCTGTTGATGTTTCTGTAGCACGCAATTTCTTTTTTACGAGGTCGAGTTGCTAACTCGACGCTCAACCCAGCACGGATGGAAAGCGTGCCTGCTGGATTCGAACTCCGGACCTTCTGCCCCAAAGTCCAGCGCTGATGCCACTAGGCCACCAGCCGGCATAATGCAATATCTAATATAGAAAAAAAGACTACCTGCACAAACAAATATACTGTGAATTACAATAAGAGTATATATATGTGTGTGTGTGTGTGTGTGTGTGTATCTATATATATAAAACCCCCTGTCCATATCCACTGTATCAAGGCCTTTCAACATTCGATAAGTTTCAATGAGGTCACCCCTCATTTTTCTGAACTCTAGTGGGTAGAGGCCCAAAGCTATCAAATGCTTCTCATATGACAAGCCTTTCAATCCTGGAAACATTTTTGTGAACTTCCTCTGAACCCTCTCCACGATCAGCACATCCTTTCTTTGATAAAAGACCTAATAACAATGAAAGGCCAGCAATGTACTTGCAAGTCAGGATGGTGAGTGACTTGGAGGAGTGAGGGGGAGAGACAGTGGTCAGCAAATCAAAATGCTCCAAAGTGTCAGTAGGTGCTGCCTTGGTGTGAGAGGAGAGAGGTTAACATGGCCGATGCTATTCAGGCAGTCGCAGTATGCCTGTGGAGTGGGGAATAAACCTAGAGGGTGTTAGTGACAAGCAGTGGGTTGAATTATTCTGAATGCTGCTAAGCTTTCCATGATGTGTTGGAGCTGCTTGTATCCTGACAATATAAATTCCACAGCGACCATGTCACCATATGTCAGGGCTCCGGATTCCTGGCCAAGTAATTTCAGCATGGACCATCCCTGCCATACCCAGTGATTACTGGATGGCAGGGTAGCAGAACACTGTTACCTTCCCGGCTCCGGATGATCTGCTTTCCTCCCACATTCCAAAGACGTAGAGTTACAGTTATGAGCTGTGGACCTTCTATCTTGGCGCCGGGAGCGTGGCGACATTTGCGAGCTGCCCGGCACAGTCCACGCTGAGTTGAATTCACACAATGATGCATTATGTCTTAATGTTCGATATAAAGTGATAAATAAAGGAGAAATAAATTTTAAAATGGAGGAGGAGGAGAAGATGGCGGCACGAAGCAGCGCACAGCGGCCACTCCGGTGAATGATATCTGTAATTTGTCAAGTAGGGTGCCATGCACAATCCTGATTTGATGGAGACAGAC
This sequence comes from Mobula birostris, assembly GCF_030028105.1. Classification (NCBI taxonomy): domain Eukaryota; kingdom Metazoa; phylum Chordata; class Chondrichthyes; order Myliobatiformes; family Myliobatidae; genus Mobula; species Mobula birostris. Next base: position 9,283,821 of record NC_092398.1, read on the forward strand.
GTGAGAGAACGGACGAACATCTGGTGAAACTTCTGAAATGCCTTTTCCGCTGCCTCTGCTACTGTGTGATCCGGAATCTCCGGAGGGGAAGGCCCCGAATCCTCAGCTTTGCTTGTTGCTTGGCGGCCGGGACCGGGTCGAGGCGCTCGGCAGAGATGGTGCTCAGTGTCGGAGGGCTGGTCGGAGGCTCGGACGGACTCAGGGACAGTTGTCGGTGCCTGGAGGTTTATGGCAGAGAGAGTTTCTCCCTTCTGCTGCCTGCTATCGGGAGTCGATCGGAACTTTGAGACTTTTTTTACTGTGCCCATGGTCTGCTCTTTATCAAATTATGGTATTGCTTTGCACTGCTGTAACTATATGTTATAATTATGTGGCCTTGTCAGTGTTAGTCTTTGGTTTGTCCTGCTTTTTTTGTGATATCACTCTGGAGGAATATTGTATCATTTTTTAATGCATGCATTTCTAAATGTCAATAAACGAGGACTGAGTGTCCTCATAATCTAATCTAATCTAAAGCTAATCTTAAAATCATATTGTTTCTACACAGAAGCAGGCCATTCAGAGCATATTGATGTTGATGGTGGCTCTTCGTGAGGCTCCTCCAACACAAAATCATCTCTGTCAAACACAGGACACTCAGCAAATGCTAAATGTCTGGAGTAACATACACAAAAATGCTGGAGGAACTCAGAAGGTCAGGCAGCATCTACGGAGAGGGATAAACAGTCGATGCTTTGGGCTGAGACCCTTCATCAGGATTGGAAAGGAAGGGGGGAAAGAACACAGAATAAGAAGGTGGGGGGGGGGGGGAGAGTGCAAGTTGGCAGGTGAGACCAGGTGAGGAGGAAGGGGAGGGAGTGGAGTAGGAGGAGGGGTTATGAAATAAGAAGCTAGGTGATAGCAAAGGGCTGAAGAAGAAGAAATCTGCTAAGAGAGGTATTACATACCCCGTGAGTACCTTGTGACTGTCTTATGAGCATGATGTAATGGTCTTGTGGAGGTCACATGATGTAATTTCCCCGCCAATGTGAGGTCACGTGATGACCTGTTCTCAACAGGTATAAAGGAGACCCCCGGTGTGATGCAGTTAGTTTCAGTTGAGTTGTTGTTTGCTTCATTAGTTACTCCGTTATGCTGCGTGAGAATAACCCTCATCAGCGGTGTGGGCAAATGAATCAACATGGCGCCCCAGGAGTGGGTGGAATTGTTAATTTGGAAAAGGAATTAGAGCCAATGCCTGCCTTTATTGTTGATAATTTTATTGTAAATAAGTCTTAACTCTTGACCAAGGGTTGAGAGTAAACGAACCATTTATTGTAAACATCTTTCATTTGTATATGAACAGAGAGTCAACGCATAATTTTATTGTAAATAACTTTATTTATTGAATAAGGACTCAGGGTCAACAAATTTTTTTTATATGTATATAACCTTATTTTGTAATACTTCTGAATAAAGTATTTTTGGAGAAAAAAAAATTGTCTCATGACGCAGTTTCGTTTTAAAGAGGAGTTCTACTTTGTATTGTAAGGTAAAATAGTTGTGCCGGCAGTTTCACCAATCGCTGCCAGCTTTATTGGTGTATCTTTGACTTACCTTTACAGTAGTATTGGAGAGTGAAGACCTTATTAAAGGACAGGAACCTGAAGGATCGGAATAAAGTTGGAGTCGTTCGGCGGTTTTATGGAGCATTGATCTTATCAAGCACTCATTCAGAAGTGGTGACCTGTATCTGAGAGAACTCCTGCAAGAGCAGGGAAGTTTGTGCAGTGTCCCCTCACCAGGAAAAGGTCAGTTCCTTTAAGCCGTTTTATTTCCTTCATCGTGAACCCCTTTGGAGAATCAGCAGTAACATCACGTCTTCAAAGAAACCCGTTTCCAGAGAAGTCTCTCCGTATTGACTGTGTAAATCACTTGGACTTTCAAATTTACCATTTTAAGACTGGGCTCGAATTTACCACTTTAAGAATTGTTCTTGCATTTACCCTTTTAAGAACTGTTCCAGAATTGCCGTATAGCAGTTAAGTTAACTTCCGGTTAAGTTAGTCGTTTGAATACTTTTCGCTATTGTTGAGCAGAGTTTAATAAATGTTTGTTTGTTTTTACAAAACCTGCCTCAATTGATAATTCATTGTTGCCGATCACGTGACAGATCGTTGGATCACGTGACAGTGGACCATGCTTGAAAGGGGAGGAGAAGTGGTGACAGGGAAGCCAGAGTAGTGAATAGAAGATGATAGAAGGGAGAGCGGAGAGAAATTATTGGAAGTTGAAGCAATCAATGACCAAGCCATCAGGTTGGAGGCTACCCAGACTGTAAGACTGTCTGTAAGGAGTTTGTGCGTTCTCAATGTGGCCGCATGGGTTTCCTCCAGGTGCCCGGGTTTCCTCCCACAGTCCAAAGACGTACCGCTTGGTAGGTTAATTGGTCATTGTAAATTGTCCCATGATTAATAAATGAAATAAATATGAGCTGTTGTTTCTCCACCCTGAGTGGCCTCACCATGACAGTAGTGTGCCTTATCATTTTGTGTGTGTTGCTAAGCCAATCAATCCTTTCTTCCTCATATGGACAGTCTGTTAGTCTGCGAGACCATGGATCTGCATCTGGAAAGTCTTCACTCTCCAGGGCGCAGGCCTGGGCAAGGTTGTATGGAAGACCGGCAGTTGCCCATGCTGCAAGTCTCCCCTCTCCACGACACTGATGTTGTCCAAGGGAAGGGCATTAGGACCCATACGGCTTGGCACCAGTGTCGTTGCAGAGCAATGTGTGATTAAGTGTCTTGCTCAAGGACACAACACGCTGCCTCAGCTGGGGCTCGAACTCATGACCTTCAGGTCACTAGTCCAATGCCTTAACCACTTGGCCACGTGCCCATGTCTACATTGACAAATACAGTACAGTCTTGGGCACCCTAGCTACATATGTGCTTCAGAGGTTTGCACATTTCTGTACATACGTTGAACTTTGAACCTTTTTTTTCCCCAAAGTGGTGTCCTTGAGAACTTTTAGGAACTCCTTATAGATTTGTTTTCCTATTTTTACAACAGTCACTAAACAATCTAAAGTATCTTGTTGCTGTAATGCCTTTTGGGATGTTCACCTTTGGCCTTTCTCTCTATTATGTTCATCCAGTTGTCTCAGGAATGCCTTTGTGCTATTTTCTCCAAGAGTCCCTTGTGGGAGTGAACTCCACGTTCCAACCATTCTCTGCATAAAGAGTTTCCTTCTGAAATCCCCACCGCATCTGCTGCTGGCCCTCTGCATCATGTCTTTGTAGTTAGATATAGTAACAGGTAAGTGGTGGTCTCAGACAGGAAAGGAAACAGGTTCAGGAATTTTTCCAAGTTTCTTCTTTAATGAGCACATCAGGAAATCTTCCTCTTGATGTCACTGTCATTGCAAAGTGGGATTCTTTCCTGCAGTCTGCACTTCACTTCAAAGCTTTGCTTGATATGACGCAGAGGATTTGAATCGGTTATCCCGACATTTTTTATTTATTTGTTTACTTGCTTACTCAGTTACATGTTTATTTATCTATCTATCTCTTTATCCATTCATCTACCTACCTCTCCGTCTATCTGTCTGTCTGTTAATCAGTCTGTCTATCTCTCTATCTCTCTATCAGTCTATCTATCTGTCTGCCTTTCTATCAATCTGTCTATCTATCTGTCTGTCTATCAGTCTGTCTATTTATCTGTCTATCAGTTTCTTTCTACCAATCTGTCTATCTCTCTGTCTGTCTATCTCTCCACCTCTCCATGTGTCTATCGGTCTGTCTATCAGTCCATCTATCTGTTTGTCCATCTGTCTGTCAATCAGTCTGTCTATTTATCTATCTATCTCTCTATCAGTCTATCTGTCTGTCTTTCTATCTGTCTATCAGTCTGTCTATTTATCTATCTATCTTTCTGTCTGTCTGTCTATCTATCTCGCTATCAATCTATTTCTCTAGCTCTGTCTCTCCATCTCTCCATCTATCTGTCTGTCTATTAGTCTGTCTATCTCTATCTGTTTGTCTATCTATCTATGTAACTATCTCTCTCTATCTCTATCTCTCTATCTATCTATTTGTCTATCTGTTTATCTATTTATCTATCTATGTAACTATCTATCACTCTGTCTCTCTATCTGTCTGTCTGCATGTCTATCTGTCTGTTTATCTATCTATCTATGTAACTTTCTCTATCTATCTACCTCTCTGCCTATCTATTTATTTATTTATTGAGATACCACGCGGAATAGAGCCTTCCGGCCCTTCGAGCCGCGCTGCCAATCAATCTCCCCTGATTTAACCCCAGCCTAATCACGGGACAATTTACAATGACCAATTAACCAAACAACTGGTACGTCTTTGGACTGTGGGAGGAAATCAGAGAACCCGGAGGAAACCCACGTGGTCATGGCGAGAATGTACAGGCGGAGGAGGGAGTTGAACCCAGGGCAACGGGACCATAAAGCTTTGGACTTATCGCCATGCTGCCCAGCCTTCCCAGTGGCAATTCAGCTGTGGCAATTTGAGAATCTGATTTTAGTCTGAAGATCTTTCAAGTTTATTTACCATCTGTGCATCGAAACTTACAGTGGATGTGCTAGGGGAAGCCCAGAAGTGTCACCACACCTTCCGGCGCCAACAAAGCATGCCCATGATGCTCAGTAAAAGAACACAGAACACAACCAAAGAGAACAAAACATCAACAACAAAACAAGCCTCGTTCTTCCTTCCCACCCACACACATCCTCAGGCCTCTAACCCCAGGGCAGGCCATCTTACTTAGCCTCGAGCTTCCAGCAATCTCTGATTCACTTTCAGGCTCACAGACATGAAGCTTTTGACTGTCCCAGCGGACCCGCAGAAATTTGCAGCCCTGGGCTTCCAGCCAATGGGCCTCGACATCTGGACTTCTGATTCGACCCTCAGGCCTCAATCCTCGCCATCGTACCCAGGACCCACTGATCACAGAATGCTAGGCCTCAGACTCCTGTCTCACAGATTCACAAACCCAGAGGGTCATCAAACCTCATTTCTCCTGCCCAGACGAGTCCAGAACCCACTAAAAAACCCACTGACCCAGCCATTCTACGTTGTTCTTCTGACCGAACATGCAGTTGGACCACCTGGCCCAGTCTGCTGATGGCTCACGCCGGCTTCACTGGCCTTCAAACACAAGAGTGGAGATTCAGACACTGTCCTATCCTCTAATTCCCCCAGATCCCTGTCCTTAAACCCTAGCCTGACCACTAACTCCACTCTCTTCCCCCAAATCCACCCCTACAAGCCTGAAAAAATCCTAAAAAACAAGCTAATTCTGAGCTGCAGCCTAAACGGAATTGACAGCTTGGTGCCATCTTCGATTTAAGTATTAATGTGTAAGTGAATGGACTATTATTAGACCATAAGACATAGGCGTTCTGTTAGTAACTTCAAAACATTAATTCAGTGGAAGACATGGGAGTCCAAAAAGCGCGTCTAACTTCGTGCTTACTTTAAGCGAGGAGCTCACATATCACATGGTAGTGTGTGTGCAATTCACATATTTATACATATAACCAGTAATGAATTATTTAAACACATAAGAGTGGTGAGTGGTGAGTGGTGAGTGTGTATATATCTATATTGATGACCCAGTTCTGACCCACTTCAAGACTAAAACAGCACAATTAACGGCAGAGTGGAAGGGCTAGTGAAACCAACTCGTCACAGATCTATCAATTCGGTTTTGATCCTGACCTCCAGTGCTGTCGATGTGGAGTTTGCACGTGCACCCTGTGAGAAATTAGGCCGCTTCCCCTGACACACACCCCCCCCCCATGCTCACCTACTCCCCCCTCTGCTCGAATACAGTTCAATACCGGACTTCAAGTGGTAAATGTTTTGTGATACCATGGACAGCCCACATATGTGGAACTCTTGAGTGACAAGGAAATCATCTTGCGTTTATATGTAGTAGCAGACAAGTGAGCAAAACCAACGATCACCCCCCCCCGCCCGCCACCCATCAACAAAACAGAGTTGATAGTTCATAATTTTTCCCTTCACTTATGGCTGATCCGCCTGTGTTTATCTTGTATGTGCAGCTGTGTTGTTGCTCTAAATAGTGGTTTTGGCCAGCGCAATAATCTTAGTTATGCAGACTTGCAACTTAATTGGGAAAAACACAGGATGTCCACAAGGTCACAAAGCTTAGGCAATACACGGCTCTTTTAACCTTATATTTGAAAGTTTCTTCCACAAGCTCCAATTTCCTCCTACATTCTAAAGGTCTCCAGGTTAATTGGTTGCTGTAATTTGCCCCTTACTGTAGAATAATCTGGAAACCCTGAGGGAAATTATTAGAAAAGGTCAAAGTAGATTTTATTATCAGAGTACAGATATGTCACCACGTACAACCCTGAAATTTATTTTCCTATGGGCATACTCAGCAAATCTATAGAATAGTAACTATAACAGGATCGATAAAAGATCAACCAGAAGATAACCCAAGGGGAGATAAGGGGGAGAATAAATCGAGATTAGTGCAAAAGGATGGTTAGTGGTTATTATGAGACTGTGGGTCAAGAGGCCACTGCCAGACAAACCCAATGGGTCAAGCCCCATCTGCAAACTCAAAGTTCAAAGTAAATTTATTACCTAAGTACGTACATGTCACATAAGACAACTGCACTGCTCCAAAGTGTGCTATAGGAGGTCATTCTTACCCTCGGCCATTAGGCTCTATAATGAGTCAACCTGTAGCCGGGGAAGTGACGGCCCCTCCTGTTAGACTGTTTGAGGTAACTTATTTGTTATTCTTTCTACTTCTCTTCTGATATTTATATCTGTGCACTTGTAATGCTAATGTGACACTGTAGTTTTCCTTAGGATCACTAAATTATCTATCTATACTACCTTAAGATTCATTTTCATTCAGGCATTCGCAGGAAAACAGAAATACAATAGAATCAGTGGAAAACTGCATACAAGAAAAACCAGATGAACAACCAATGTGAAAAAGAAGACAAACTGTGCCAGGAAATAAATGAATAAAACTGAGAATATGAGTTGTAGATTCCTTGAAGGTCAGTCCATGGCTTGAGGAATCAGTTCAGGGTTGAGGTGAGTGAAGTTATCCACACTGTTTGGGGAGCCTGATGGTTGAAGGGTAACAACTGTTCCTAGACCCAGTGGTGTGGGACCTAAGGCCCCTGTACCTGCTTCCCAATGCCAGCAATACTGCAGAGTCCTTGAAATTGAACCCATAGGTTGTGGAATCAGTTCAGAGTTGATGTGAGTGAAGTTATCTACACTGGTTCAGGAGCCTGATGGTCGAAGGGTAATAACTGTTCCTGAACCTGGAGGTCTAAGACCTAAGGACCTAAACACAGAGATTCTGCAGATGCTGGAAGTCCAGAGCAACAAACAAACAAAGGCTGGAGGAACTCAACTGGTCAGGCAGCACCAAAGAAATACAATAAAATCAATGAGAAATTGCACACAAAGACTGACAAGCAACCAACGTAAAGACAAACAGTGCAAATATAAGTAGTCGAATCAGGGGCCTCCGTTAGTCAGAGTGGACCATGGATGTTGCATCCCTGCAGACTAGACACGTAAGCTTGGACAGAACGATATGGAGAGCAAGCTGTTGCCCGTGTAGCAAGCTCCCCGCCTCCACGCAACTGATGAACCCAAAGGAACAGCGGAGACCGATACAGTTTGGCACCAGCAGCATCTCAGGAGTTGCCAGTCAGTGTAGAACTCAACGTAGGACTGCCTTAGGGACTCCAGCTCTGGATTTTTCCCTCGGGGTTTACTCCCGAAGCCTTCCTCATGAGTGGGTGTAGCTGCAAGGCAGGAGAGGTTTGAGATCAGAGTTGTCCTTCCCCTAGATGAGCTGCCGATGAGCCCCATCTGCCAGAAGCAACTGGTTTTAAGGTGCCAGGAACGGCCTTCACCTCATCTCCTGTCAGTAGAAGTGGTCCTGCTGGGCTTAGTAGCTAAGCCACATGTGAAGTCCAGGAGCTGGACTTGGTTGTCAGAGGCTATTTGAGATGCACGCCATTGGGAGCATTTAATAGATAGTGGGAGCTTGTCCCCATTACCACTCCCGGCTATAACAACCGTAAGGAACCTGAATAAATAAATAAACACAATAAAGTCTGCAAATGCCGGAAATCCAAAGAAACACACTCAAAATGCGAGAGGAACTCAGCAGGTCAGGCAGCGTCTATGGAAATGAATAAAGAGTCAACATTTCGGGCCGAAACCCTTCTTCATAAATAAACATCTTGCGTCTCTGCACCTGCATATTTCCAAACCCTGCCTGTTCAGGGAGCTCTCGCTGTGATGAATTTTACTTAATATTCTGTTTAGACTGCTCTAACACTCAGCTTCTGACACAAGCAGTTACCCTATTCCACTCCCCCTCCCTGAGACACAATAAATGTCCTTCATCCCACACGTCTTCTGCAGCTTTGAGTGCTGCTGCGATTTTGCAGCTTCTGAAGACTGGGCAACTTTACAATAGCAGTGCGAGTATTTTACTGATAAAAGGGTGCTGAGGATAGAGGCTAGGAAAATTACATGTCCTTGACTAAATCTTCTGGGAATGTACAAACCGTGTACAACACTGGCAAGCTAGACAGAGATGGAGGACTCCATCGCTGCGCTAAGAGCCACTGGTCACTGGCAGTATCTGAGAATATACACTCCGTGGCATCTTTATTAGGTGCCTCCTGTACCTTACAAAGTGGCCAATGGGTGTACGTTCGTGGCCTTCTGCTGCTGTAACCCATCCATTTCAAGGTTCGACATGTTCTGCACTCAGAGATGCTCTTCTGCATATCACTGTTTTAATGTGTGGTTATTTGAGTTACTGTCGCCTTCCCGTCATCTTGAACCAGTCAGGCTATTCTCCTCTGACCTCTCTCATTCACAAGGCACATTTGCCCTCAGAGTCACTGCTCACTGGATGTCTTTTTGCTTTTCAAACTATTCTCTATAACCTCTAAATACTGTTGTGTGTGTAAACCCCAGGAGATCAGCAGAATCTTACATACTCAAACCACCCCATCTGGCACCAGCAATCATCCCACGGCCAAAGTCACTTAGATCACATTTCTTCCCCATTCTGTTGTTTGGTCTGAACAACAACTGAACCTCTTGACCATGTTTGCATGCTTTTACGTTTTAGTTGCTGTCACATGACTGGCTGATTTATAGGCATCCGTTAGTCTCATGAGACCATGGATTTGCACCTTGGAAGGTTTCCAGGGCTCAGGCCTTGACGAGGTTGTATGGAAGACCGGCAGTTGCCCATGCTGTAAGTCTCCCCTCTCCACACCACCAATGTTGTCCAAGGGAAGGGCATTAGGACCCATACAGCTTGGCACCGGTGTCGTCGCAGAGCAATGTGTGGTTAAGTGCCTTGCTCAAGGACACACGTACTGCCTCAGCCAAGGCTCAAACAAGCGACATTCAAATCACTAGACGAATGCCTTAACCACTTGGCCATGTGCCAACGCATGACTGGCTGATTAGCATTAACAAACAGGCTTACAGATGTACCTAATAAACTGTCTACCGAGTGTAAATTTCCTCCAGGAGGTCCTGTCAAAGGGTTTCGGCCCAAAACATTGACTTCACGCCTTTCCTAGATGCTGCCTGGCCTGCTGAGTTCCTCCAGCATTTTGTGCGTGTTGCACAAACTTGCTGTAGGGTTTGGAGGCTCACGTGCCTCAATGACCTGAAGAGCTGCGTTGGATAGAGTCAGGGCCTTGTGCTTGGTCAGATCACCCATGTCAAACAGGTCAAAGAGTGCAGACTAGACTAAGAATGGTCCTGTGGTCCTCCAGGTTCAGGGGTGCAGCTCAGGACTGGTCAAAACAAAACAGTTAGGGAAATATCAATGAAGAATCCTTCTACATCTGAGTGCAACAGTATTCCTGAGTCTCCACCCGGGATTTGCATGACTGACAGTAGTGAAAACCGAGGGGAAGCTACCGGCATGATGAAGGAAGCCCTGAACACCGCCAACACCAAGACCAAATTTGGTTTTTGGAATTTACAAACCATGCACAACACCGGCAAGCTAGATAGAGATGGAGGACCATCATTGATGCCCTAAAATCCCAGTGGCCGTAACTGACAGTAACTAAGCGTAAATATAAAGATGAAAACACTTCTTTCAATTTTTCAGTTTCAAATCTCTTACTATCTCTTCTTTCAGTTAGTCCTGACAAAGGGTCTTTGCCCGAAACGTCGACTGTCCCTCTTCCTGTAGATGCTGCCTGACCCGTTGCGTTCCACCAGCATTTTGTGTGTGTTGCGTAAATATAAAGATGTTTCATTTCCTTGGCCTGTGGATAAACAGACAGAGGAACCTGCAGAAGATGCTCTAAAGCAAAGCTCTGGTGTGCATTCATGATCACAGTTGACTGAAGCAAACAGACAAATATGTCAAGAGAAATACCAGCTAATTTCACCTCTTTAAGATAACGTTAGGTTTGTCGAAATTAGAATGGTATAAACGAGGTGCACGACATCAGCTACTAACATTAAGACAATTGCTTATCAGTTTGTGTTCCGGTTAAATTGAAATGAATAACTGGGTCTGCAGGAGAGTCATTACTGGAAAACTAATCACCCTCTATCACACCAGCAACAACTCAAATAAGGACTTGCTGCAGATAAATTCTTGTCTCTTTGCTTGCTCCCTTGTCTCACCGAACTGTGCCACGAAATGCCTTTAGCGAGGTGAGGGAGAGGTCAGTAAATTGGGAAAGTTAAAGAGAAGTCAGAGTGGGTGATGGTGCTGATTCACCACAAGGCAATCATGGGCTACCTTGGTGGCATAGTACCGTAGTGGCATAGTACCGTAGTGGTTAGCGCATCGCTTTAAGACGCCAGTGATCGCCGATCAAGTTTCATAGAGTCATGGGGTCATAGAATTTGACTGGATTTTTTTGAGGAGGCGACCAAGAGGATTGACGGGAGCAGGGTGATAGATGTTGGCTACATGGACATTAGCAAGTACAGCATAAAAAACAGGCCCTTTGGCCCATCTAATCCATGCTGAACCATTTAAACTGCTTACTCCCATCGATCTGCACCAGGATCATAGCCCTCCATACCCCTACCATCCATGTACCTAAACAAAATTCTCTTAAATGCTGAAATCGAGCTTGCATACACCACCCACACTGGCAGCTCGTTCCACACTCTCACCACCCTCTGAGTGAAGAGGTTTTCCCCTCATGTTCCCCTTATACTTTTCAGCTTTCACCCTCAACCCATGACCTCTGGTTGTAGGCCCACCCAACCTCAATGGAAAAAGCCTGCTTACATTTCCCCTATCTATACCCCTCATAATTTTGTAAACCTCTATCAAATCTCCCCTCAATCTTCTACACTCCAGGGAATAAAGACCTAACCTATTCAATCTTTCCATATAATTCAGGTCCTCCAGTCCCAGCAACATCCTTGCGAATTTTCTCTATACTCTTTCAACCTTATTTACATCTTTCCTGTAGGTAGGTGACCAAAACTGCACACAATACTCCAAATTAGGCCTCACCAATGTCTTATACAACTTCAACATAACATCACATCTCCTGTATTCAGTACTTTGATTTATGAAGGCCAATGTGCCAAAAGCTTTCTTTACAACCTTAACTACCTGTGACGCCATTTTCAATGAAGATTTCAACAAGGTTTAATTCCCTGGCTGACTGTAAGGAGTTTGTATGCCTTCCCCATAGCCACGTAGGCTTCATCCAGGTGCTCCAGTTTCCTCCCAGATTCCAAAGACATGCAGGTTAGGGTTAGTAAGTTATGGCAATGCTATGTTAGCATTGGAAGTTTGTCTGCCCACTGGACGATCCTCGCTGATTTGATGTGATGCAAATGACGCATTTCAGAATCAGGTTTAATATCAGCAACACACACACAAAACAGATGAAAACCGAAGGGTTTCAGCCCGAAACATGGACTGTACACATTTCCTCAATGCTGCCTGGCCTGCTAAGTTCCTGCAGCATTTTGTCTGTGTTGCCTGGATTTCCTGCATCTGCAAATTTTCTCCTGTTTGTGAAACACACTAGATATATACACATATTATATATATCATAGTTAAACTAAATAAGTAGTGCAAAAACAGATAGAAAAAAAGCAGTGTTCATGGGTTCAATGTCCATCCGGAAATCAGACGGCCGAGGGGAAGAAACTGTTCCTGAATTGTTGAGTGTGCGCTTTCAGGCTTCTGTACCTCCTTCCTGATGGTAACAATGAGAAGAAGGCATGAGCTGGTGGTAGGGATTATAAGAACATAAGAAATAGGAGCAGGAGTAGGCTATCCGGCCCGTCGAGCCTGCTCTGTCATTCAATAAGGTCATGGCTGATCTGGCCATGGACTCATCTCCACCTACCTCCCTTTTCCCCATCACTCTTAATTCCCTTACGATGCAAAAATCTATCCAACCTTGTCTTAAATATATTTACTGTGGTAACCTCCACTGCTTCATTGGGCAGAGAATTCCGCAGAGAATTTCTTAACGATGAACGCCGTCTTTTTGAGGCACTGTGCATTCTGAAGTACCCAAGACAAAATTTTTCAGAACTCTTTAATCTTCTGTGTATCCAAATAGTTAAGGATAGCCATCACACAAACACGAGAAATTCTGCAGATGCTGGAAATTCAAGCAACACAGATCAAAGTTGCTGGTGAACGCAGCAGGCCAGGCAGCATCTCTAGGAAGAGGTACAGTCGACGTTTCAGGCTGAGACCCTTCGTCAGGACTAACTGAAGGAAGAACTAGTAAGAGATTTGAAAATGGGAGGGGGAGGGGGAGATCCGAAATGATAGGAGAAGACAGGAGGGGGAGGGATGGAGCCAAGAGCTGGACAGCTGATTGGCAAAAGGGATATGAGAGGATCATGGGACAGGAGGCTCAAGGAGAAGGAAAAGGGGGAGGGAGGGAAAAGCCCAGAGGATGGGCTAGGGGTATAATGAGAGGGACAGAGGGAGAAAAAGGAGAGTGAGAGAAAGAATGTGTGTATACAAATAACAGACGGGGTACGAGGGGGAGGTGGGGCATTAGCGGAAGTTTGAGAAGTCAATGTTCATGCCATCAGGTTGGAGGCTACCCAGACAGAATATAAGGTGTTGTTCCTCCAACCTGAGTGTGGCTTCATCTTTACATTAGAGGAGACCGTGGATAGACATATCAGAATGGGAATGGGATGTGGAATTAAAATGTATGGCCACTGGGAGATCCTGCTTTCTCTGCCAGACAGAGCATAGGTGTTCAGCAAAACGATCTTCCAGTCTGCATCGGGTCTCGCCAATATATAGAAGGCCACATTGGGAGCACCGGACACAGTATATCACCCCAGCCATCTCACAGGTGAAGTGTCGCCTCACCTGGAAGGACTGTCTGGGGCCCTGAATGGTGGTGAGGGAGGAAGTGTAAGGGCAGGTGTAGCACTTGTTCCGCTTACAAGGATAAATGCCAGGAGGGAGATCAGTGGGGAGGGATGGGGGGGGACGAATGGACAAGGGACAAGGGAGATAACAGTCAGCCGCTTAGAACCCCCAGAACTGGAGTGAAAACAATTCATCCTCAATCCCAAGGGACTGCCTCGGGAGAAGAACTTACTCAGAGTGTGAGGGGAGGACGAAGAACATCACTTTCAATCGTGCAAAATGCAAAGAAGGTTAACAGAAGGGGAAAATCCTGATAAGTCAAAATTAAAGGCTCTTTATCTGAAAACACAATGCAATTGTGACAAGGTATATAAATTAGTGGCATAAATAAATGTAATAGCTATTAGTGAGATGATGTTGCTAAGTGACCAAGACTGGAAAATGAATATTCTGGGGAAAAAAAGAGGCAGAATGGGAAATGAGGTGGGTGTAGGTCTACTAATAAAGGAAGATATTAGACGTTGTTAGATAAAAGATCTTGCGTACAAGATTAGGAAGTGGGACTGGTTTGAGTGGAGATAACAACATTGGATGAGACAAGACCTGGAGGCGTAGCGAGCCGTGAGGAAAACAAGTATTGAACTCCAGGGAGGTGCGTGCAGGGCAGTGAAGAGGGTGGGGAGGTGTCACATTTTGGTCAAAAGAATGATTAGAGGCAACTTAAGTGAGAGAGAACAATTCCAAGTGCGAGGCACGATCCGCTGTTGGGACAATTTAAATGCCAGCCCAGACAGATGGGAAAGGCAGGGTGTCCGGCCCAGGGGTGAGGGTCACTCACTCTCCCGCGATGTTCACTCCTCTCTCCGCAGCGCTGAGGCTCTGAGCCTGCCCCCGGCTGCTGTGCTTTGTGTCTGTGAGCTTTGCGGCTATATGACCAACTGAGACCAAAACACCTCTGGCAAAACTCCTCAACTTGCCGTACTTTCAATTTCAAACCATCTATCAAGACTCGGCTGTATATCTACACCTAAAGGACATGGGACACTCTTTTGATGATAACAACGTGCACATTTTGGACAGGGGGGACAGGTGGTTTGAAAGAGGGGTTGAAGAAGCTATCTTTGTCAAACTGGAAAACCCATCCCTGAACAGACAGGATGGGGTACAACTCCACCTATCAGCTACTTACAATGCAGTGCTAACATCCGTACCCCAGCATCTCCACAACAGTTCACACCTCCATTCATGCAAAGGGAAGACTAATCACCCTCTCATCACCTCTATGACTCCTAACGACCCTCACGTGATTGCTATACCTTTAAACAACTCCCAGAGCTCAAACCAGAAAACTACTCAGCATGGATCAGAACTGAAGAAGCCTCTTGGATGAGTGGCGAAACATCTTCGAGACCACACAGAAAGCCTGGTTGCCTTCATTTACTACTGCTTGATATACAATGGCCTGGAGAACTGAGAACCTTCATAGACATAATATTATTCTTCAATATTCTGCTAAAATGCTCAAATGTGCATTTACCAGTCCCATTCCTTAATTTCAACATCAGCCCTACTGTCAGATATAACCGTGCTTACTAACTAATTGATCTTCTATGTTTAATTGTTTTGTTGCCCACTTTCAATTTTCGTTTCTGCATTTCTTTCTTCTTTGTGCCAACTATGCACTCAGTCTTCTTGCAGTTGATGATCATTCATCTCTTTACTAGGGTATGGGAATTTCCCGATAAAGTGGCCACTGGGTGTGTTTTAAAAGGAGGTAATCCTTGGGAGAACAGAAAGCTGACGACGCACACCAAAGTTGCAGTCTACAGGGCCTGCGTCCTCAGCACACTGCTTTACGGCAGCGAGACCTGGAGCCTCTACTACAGACAGGAGCGGCGTCTCAACACCTTCCACCTTCGCAGCCTGAGACATCATGTGGACTGACCGAGTCACCAACATTGAGGTCCTGGCCCACGCCCAGATACCCAGCCGCTTCACCCTGCTCCAACAATGCCATCTCCGCTGGCTGGACCACGTACACCGCATGTCAGACGGGAGAATCCTGAAAGACCTGCTGTACGGGGAACTGGCCTCCGGCAAGAGAGCACAAGGGCGGCCCCATCTTCGTTTCAAAGACGTTTGCAAGAGAGACATGAAGTCACTGAAAATGAACGTCAAGAGGTGGGAGGACATCGCAAGCGATCGCTCTCGCTGGAGGCTGGAACTACGCAGAGGTCTAAAAAGAGGAGAAGAGAAGCTGAGGCTTGCTGCTGAAGAAAAGTGCACTCGTCGGAAAAACAGCACCAAGACAACACTGGAGGACAGCGGCCTTCAAGTGCAGTCGCTACAGCCGAGACTGTCACTCCCGTGTGGGCCTCTACAGCCACAACAGACGCTGATCTAACACAGACTGAAGCAAGACTTTCCAGGCGCAGATCCATGGTCTCGGGAGACTCACAGATGCCACCACCAATCCTTGCTACAAAGTTTAATTGCAAGTTACTAAAACTTGACAGGGTTAAAATGCAGAACTCTTATAAAATTAGGCTATTATTCTGCAGTAGTTGGATTTTACAAAATGAAAGATCTCATTTCCAATTGAACTTGCTGTGTTTCAGAAATTAAATAAAGTAGTAACTATTAATTGTGACCTGTATTTAGAATCCAATCTTCGCTGGATACCTGCCTTGACAGTCAGTCTTGGTGTCAGGAAAAGTTAGAGATAGGCAAAGATGGAGAAAGAAATTTCTGCACTTATGTTGGAAATGCAGAAGCTTATCTATGCCCAGCAAGATTAGGGACCGTAGCCCCAGGTTCACCCACCCACTGAGCCTCCGATCTCTGGATTCTCTGACCTGGGGAATTTGACCTCCAGACTCGCCAACCTTGGAGCTTCGATCACCGGACTCGCAGTCCTCAAATCTTTGACGTCTGACCTCATCGGTGTTAGGGGTTCAACCTCTAGATTTGCCAAACTCAGAATCAGGTTTATTATCACTGACATATGTTGTGAAACTTGTTGTCTTGCACCAACAGTACAGTGCAAATTGTAAATACTATAAATTAGGGCACAAAATAGATACTAGAAAAATCAGTAGTGCATAAAGAGAGCAAAAGCAGTGAAGTAGTGTCCAATGTCCATTCGGAAATCTGATGGCAGAGGGAAGAAGCTATTCCTAAAACGTTCAGTATGGATCTTCACGCGTTGTTATTCAAGAAAGGAGGGAGAGTGAAAGTCAGAAACTACAAGCTGGTTAGCCAAATATCAGTCATTGGTCATCAGCAGCATCATTATGTGCCATGCCATATGACATCATCACTATGTGCCGTGTTGTATGACATGGGCGATCATGGTCTCATGACCATGATTGTTCTTGGCAAATTTTTCAGCACAAGTGGTTTGCCATTGCTGTCTTCTGGGCAGCGTCTTTACAAGATGGGTGACCCCCAGCCATTATCAATACTCTTCAGAGATTGTCTGCCTGGCATCAGTGGTCACATAACCAGGACTTGTGACATGCACTAGCTGCTCATACGACTGTCCACCACCTGCTCCCATGGCTTCACGTGACCCTGATTTTGGTGGGGTGGGGAGCGGCTAAGCAGGTGCTACACCTCGCCCAAGGGTGACCTGCAGGCTAGCGGAGGGAAGGTGAACCTTACACCTCCTTTGGCGGAGGCCTATCTCCACCCCGCCACATTTACTCTTACTAGTTGATCCTTTATAGCAATGGACCAGATGCAAAAAATATCTTCTTCCCTAATTGGGTCCTTAATCTTGTTTTCTAGGAAGCTGCCTCAAATATATTCCATGAATTCATTCAAGCAACACACACAAAATGCTGGAGGAACTCAGCTGCTCAGGCAGCATCTATGGAAGAGTACAGTCGATGTTTAGGGCTGAGACCCTTCATCAGGACTACATTTACTGATTTGATTTATCCAGCCTAGCTGAAGGTTAAAGTTCTCGATGTTGGTGGCATCATTTTATTGCAAGCCAATGTTATTTCTTCAAAGATACATTACTCAACAGCATTACTTCTTGTTAGGGTCACTAGCGAACCCAAGTGGCAGGAATCACTGAGACTTTGGCAATTCAAACAATTTATAGCAGAACATGAGAAAATCTGCAGATGCTGGAACTCCAAGCCACACTCACAAAATGCTGGAGGAACTCAGCAGGCCAGGCAGCATCTGTGGAAAAGAGTACAGATGATGTTTCAGGCCAGGACCCTTCGTCAAGACTGCAGGGAAAAAAAAGCTGAGGAGTAGATTTAAACGGTGGGAGGAGGGGAGAGAGAAACTCAAGATGATAGGTGAAACCTGAAGGGGAGGGATGAAGTAAAGAGCTGGGAAGTTGATTGATGAAAGAGACAGAAGGCCATGGAAGAAAGGAAAGGGGGAGGAGCACCAGAGGGAGGCGTTGGGCGGGCAAAGAAATAAGGTTAGAGAGGCAAAAGGGGATGGGAAATGGTGAAGTGGGGAGCATTAGCTGAAGTTCAAGAAATCGATATTCATACCATCAGGTTGGTGGTTAGCCAGACGGAATACAAGGTGTTGTTCCTCCAACCTAAGTGTGGCCTCATCAGGACAGTAGAGGAGGCCATGGATAGACGTATCAGAATGGGAATGGGAAGTGGAATTAAAATGGGTGGCCACTGGGAGATCCTGCTTTTTCTGGCAGAAAGAGTGTAGGTGCTCGGCAAAGCAGTCTCCCAGCCTACGTCGGGTCTCACAGATATACAGGATGATGTATCGGGAGCACTGGACACAGTATATGACCCCTACAGACTCACAGGAGAAGTGTCGCCTCGCCTGGAAGGACTGTTTAGGGCCCTGAATGGTAGTGAGGGCAGAGGTGTAGGGGCAGGTGTAGCACTTGTTCCACTTGCAGAAATTAACTTTTGATAAAAAAGCTATTAAGAGCTCAGCCAAACTATACAGACTCTTGACAAGCAGAAATCACTAACAATACACAGAACTGAGTTGCACCCAACAAGGAACAACAACGACCCAACAAAGAGGGACTGGCATGCCCCCACCCCCCAAAATACACCCTGGAACACAGGAGTTCCAGACATTGACAATACTGTGCTAATTAAAGTATCCCAAATTGAATAAAAGTGATAAATACAAAGAGATCTTAACCTCCATGCAAAGCAAGGTGAAAACCCAGGGTTCAAAGGTACATTTAATGTCAGAGAAATGTATACAATATACATCCTGAAATTCCTTTTCTTCACAACTATCCACAAAAACAGAGGAGTGCCCCAAAGAATGGATGACAGTTAAACGTTAGAACCCCAAAACCTACACCCCAGCTCCCCCCTCCCACACAAAAGCAGAAGCAAAGCAATAATCCCCTGCCCCATCAGCAAAAAAACATTGGAACCCTCTGTCACAAGGTGGGCACTGGGAATGGACCCAAATGCAAGACACAGACACTGAAGTACTAGGAACAGGACTAGGATGCAGGACCTGGGCTAGGACATGGACAAGAAACAGGGAACCTATACAAGGAACTATGAACTAGGAGCCTGAGCTTGGACTCCGAGCCAGAGACTGAACAAGGATCCAGGACCTTGGTCTTGCCTCAGGCTCAGACCCCCGGACTAGGCAAGGACATGACATGGCTACAGGACAGGATGTGGCTGGGGTCTTGGCTCTTGAGGCTGGAGCTCGGAGACAGACTAGGAACTGTACAGCAACACAGAGCCGGGACTTATCCTTCATAAAGCCAGTACTCATCTCTAACACAACACTAACATGAGACTGGACAGTACATAGACATAGAGCCGGGACTTATCCTTAGACGAGCCGGGACTCAACTTTATCTCTGCACCAAGGTGGGACAGGTCCATCCATCGGGAATGGCAGAACAGCCGGACTTACCCAACAGAGGCGAGGACCAGACAAGACAGGCCCCCCCACAGGGCAATGGCAGAACAGCCTGACTTACCCCACAGAGACAAGGACAAGAAGAGACAAACAGCAAAGAACAACAGACAGTTCGATCTCTGCATTGGGGTTGCTCCAAGTCACAGTTACAGCCAGCCAGCAACCTCAGCTGGCTACAGAAACAGCCGGATCCCTACCTAGCTCAGAGTAGCTGGCAGCCACTCAACTGGCCCGGGAAACAGCCAAATCCATACCACAAAGACAGCTCTGACTACCGACAGCAAAGCCCCATGAAGCGATGGTTCTCCATTGCAGCCTAAAGATGGCAAGTGGACACTCTAGCCTCCCACCGGCAGATTACTCCCAGGGAATCTTGACAAGACAAACCAGTAGCTCACACTTGACCCCAAGGCCACTTATATTCCAAGCCCCAAGATGGGAATCAGGTGCCTATGATTAACTCAATCAAAACAAGGGACAGCTGGAAGACCAGGAGTCCTGAGTCCATGGACCGGACCGTGAATCGGAATGCAGACTTCATGGACCGAACCATGACACCCTCCACCGAGCACTCAAACATGCAGCAAAGCATCAATAAAGACACAGACTTGCAGTACCCCAAAGACTACTCATTCACCCGGTAACTCGACATACCACAGACTCTCTCTCTCCCTAATAATTTCACAGCTAGAGTGGAGACATAACAAACAACTTGATGATTTACGATATTAGAAGTTCACTGTGTCGCTTTTCCCGAGCTCTGTGCCCAAAGAACTCGGGTCTCTGGGCACACAGCCTTAGATCTTCCATCTCCCACCACTCTCCAATTTCCTGCAGAGGCACAGACCTCGAGTATGCTCACCTCCAGAGCCATGAAATCCTGAAACGCTGAAGGCGAGCTAACCTTCTAGGCCGTGTCCTTGGTATATTGAATAGTCGTGAGACCCGGAGAGTGAGTGAGTTAGGCAAAGACAAACAATTAGACATAAAAGGTAAATGATCCAAGAACAACTCATACCAACAAGGTGACGCTGAGAAAATACTGTCCACATACTAAATGACTTAAAAACTTTCTTTCTAATTATCCCTGATAGTGACACTTCTATTAAGATGCCTGTGGAGTTTTTCAGCTATCACCACTGATGGCTGTGGAGGACAAGTCATTGTGTATACTTAAAATGAAGGTTGAACAGACCTTGATTGGTCAGGGAGTCAAAAGTTACGGGGAGAAGGCAGGAGAATGGGGTTGAGAGGAAAAAGAAATCAGCCATGATCAAATGGTGGAGAAGACCTGATGGGCCAAATGGCCTAATTCTGCTTCTATGTTTTGTGGTCTATTGTTACTGAAATTCATGGAGAGGCCATTTGGCTCATTGTGTCTGTACTCACTCTTTACAAGAGCAAACCTGGTCTCTCCCGATATTCATTCCCTTCATATATTTATCCTGCTCCTGTCTGAGCATTACCATTCCCTTATTTCCCCTAACAGTTCTGTGCAGACACTAAACCATACAGTGAATCAGAATCAGGTTTATTATCACCAATATATATCGTGAACTTTGGTGTTTTGCAGCAGCAGTACATTCTAGGCATCCGTTAGTCTCATGAGACCATGGATTTGTGCCTTGGAAGGTTTCCAGGGCGCAGGCCTGGGCAAGGTTGTATGGAAGACCGGCAGTTGCCCCTGCTGCAAGTCTTCCCTTTCCATGCCACCGATGTTGTCCAAGGGAAGGGAATTAAGACCCATACAGCTTGGCACCGGTGTCGTCGCAGAGCAATGTGTGAATAAGTGCCTTGCTCGAGGACACAACACGCCACCTCAGCCAAGGCTCGAACTAGCGACATTCAGATCACTAGACGAACACCTTAACCAATTGGCCATGCACTAAAACAGTACATAAAAAAATTACTTTAAGTTACGACAAGAAGCATAAGAGATAAATAAGTAGTGCTGGAAGAGAGCAAATAATGAGACAGTGTTCATGATTTTTCATGGTCCATTTAGAAATCTAATGGTTGAGGGGAAGAAGATGTTCCTAAAATGTTGAGTGTCTGCAGGCTCCTGATGGTAACAATGAGAAGAGGGCATGTCCTGG
Organism: Mobula birostris; assembly: GCF_030028105.1. Taxonomy (NCBI): domain Eukaryota; kingdom Metazoa; phylum Chordata; class Chondrichthyes; order Myliobatiformes; family Myliobatidae; genus Mobula; species Mobula birostris. Next base: position 9,305,219 of record NC_092398.1, read on the forward strand.
ATGGTGAGGGTCCTTAATAATCGATGCCTCCTTCTTGAGGCATCGCCTTTTGAAGATGTTCTGTCGGCAAGTATATAGCTAGAGTGCCTAAGACTTTTGCACAGTACTGTAGTAAGTTTACGTACTGTACTGCTGCCGCAAAAAAAAACAGATTTCATGACATATGTGAGTGATGATAAACCTGATTCTGATTTGGGTCTCTATTGTGGACTGAGAGTGGGAAGGGGGCAGGCAGAGGGGAATCATGGTTGGGAAAAGGGGAAGGGAGAGGGGAGGGAGTGGGAAGCACCAGAGAGACATCCTGTAATGATCAATAAACCAATTGTTTGGGATCAAATAATCTTGTCCGGTGTCTCAGGGCTAGTTGTGTCTGCACCCGTGCCACCTCCCCTCCCCGCCCCTGGCACTCCTTCTCTGCCACCTGACCCACACCCCCGCCGGCGGCACTCCACCCTCGCCTCGCCTTTCTCAACATCCTCTCCTCCCGCCAGATTTATAAACTCGCTCTGCGCTCCACATTAACAAAGACAGTACTGTGCAGAAGTCTTGGGCGCCCGAGCTATATGTGTGTGTGTGTGTGTGTGTGTGTGTGTGTGTGTGTGTGTGTGTGTGTGTGTGTGTGTGTGTGTGTGTGTGTGTGTGTGTGTGCGCCTAAGACTTTTTGCACAGTACTGTAGGCTCGTGATTAGTGAGGGCATCACAGTTTACGGGGAGAAGGCGGGAGAATGGGATTGAGAGGGACGATAAAGCAGCCATGATCGGATGGTAGAACAGACACGATGGGCCGAATGGCCCCTTTCTGATCGTATATCTTTTGGGCCCCTCAGTGTCAGCTTTGCTGAGGTGGGCTGCCTATGGCAATAATACACAGCTGCGCGAGGGATCTTTGCAAAGCCCTGCTCCCAGATTTAAATCGTTCAAGCAGATGCGTACCAAATGATGTGTTCTCCGGCAAGCAGCTGTTGTTAAACCAGCAACTGCAGACAGCAACATCGGAAACATGGATCCGGTGCCCCTTGGAAACATTACCTCTGTCACAGAGCACAGCCTTTTGGCAAGGAGACCTAAGTGCTTGAAGACATGTCCCTACTAGTGTGGATCAGACTTATGTGAGAGAAAAACTCCCACTACTGCCATCCTCGCTCACAAATAGCGACCGTAATGAAGCATTAAGCGCTTTCCTCTGGTTAAAAGAATATGAATAGTCCGTGTTTTAGTCTTGATTTTATTTTGTTGATAATAATTGTCATTTTTCATTTTCCGTCGCAGTTCATTACGATGTCTATAATTATGTTCTTTCAAGCTTGTAGAAACAATGCGTCAGGCAGAACTTCCTACAGTTTGCCCACTCGTGTGGCAACCTAACACACTCCTGAGAGCGCGGCATGGGCGGCGGGCTTGCCATGCTCACCAGCCGTGTTATATCAACGTGCCAACACTGCCCCCCACGGCAGCGGCAGAGCAACGCCATCGTCCTGGCCCGAGTCCCGCAACTTGCCTCACTAATCGCTCCGCACTCCGCAGAAAGGCTGTCCCTGCGTTCAAGCATGGCGCAAAATCGAGCGTTATTGCTTTTTCATAACCCTTACCTTCTGTGCCTCCCTGTCTCTCTTTCTCTCTCTCCCTCACACACACACACACACCCTTCCCTCCCTCTCTCTCTCCCTCCCTTCCTCTTTCTCTCCTTCTCTCCCATTCATCCTCCTTTCTCCCTCCTTCTCCTTCCCTTCCTCTTTCTTTCCCTCTCACCCTCTCTCTCCCTTTCCCTTCCCCTCTCCTCCCTCTCCCTACTTCTCCCTCCCTCTCCCTCGCTTTCCCTCTCTGTCCTTCTCTTCCTTTCTCTCCCCCTCTCTCCCTCTCTGTCACCCCCTCCTTATTTCCTTCTCTTCTCACTCTCGCTCTCCTCGCTCTCTCTCCTCTCCCTTTCCCTCTCTTCCTCCTCTCTCTCCCTCTTTCTCTCCCTCCATCTCCTTGCCTCCCTCTCCTTCCCTCCCCCTCTCCCTCTC